>NW_006408527.1:3763119-3774877 GCF_000296735.1 Chrysochloris asiatica | reverse complement strand
TTTACCCTAGCAACCTATTCATCTAGTGGGGAGAGAAAGGTGAACATTTGGTGGACCCTATCCTGGTGTAGTGTAAACCCTGTGCAGGGTGACTATGGGTCAGAACAGACTTGACAGCACTTAACAACAGCAACAATAATGGCACCTGCAGAAATCTAGTAGTCCTATAGGATGGGAAATTGACATGATAATGAGCTCATATATATTCCTGTTTGCTGACCCTCTACTGACTTCTTGGACTGCTTAGCCAAATCCTTTTGATAGAATCAGACAGAGTTTCCTCAATCTGGAGGTTTCTGTTTTTCTATTAAGGTAATCACAAAACCCATTGCAATTCACCATTTCTACCACATCTGTCCTTGGAGAGAAATTTAAAGAAGATAGAGAACCAGTTTTGAGAAAGGAACTTTGGGGAAATATTTTAAAATAGAAACATTGCCTTAGTTCAAACTAATTAGGTATGAAGGTCAATCTGAGTTAGGGTAAACTTAATGTAGAAAAGTCATTGTAGAATAGCCATCTCAAATACTTATTGTAATAAAATAGGATATAAATAAATTTATAAAAAATTTGAAAATGTATCAATGGTTGTAGGAAAGTAAGTCTTCAATCAACTTCTTAGGTGAAAACCCAATTTAAATGAATTGTTGTTGTTACGTGTCATAGAGTCGGTTCTGACTCATAGTGACCCTGTGCAGCATTTCCAAGGAGCAGCTTGTGAATTGGAACTACTGACCTTATGGTTAGCAATCCAGTGCTTATCCTACAGAGCCATGCCAGGACTTTATAGCAACTCTGTATAGGGTTTCTGAGGAGCGGATGGTGGGTTTGAAACACCGACCTTGTGGTTAGCAGTCCAGTACTTAAATGAATAGCAAACACTAAATAATAATGTACAATTATTTGTAAGCAGATAATTAAGACTCTAAATATTTAATCTCAGTTCTTTATAAACATTTTTTTTTTGTACCTGTTTTTAGTCAGAGCTGTACATCAAAGTTTCTGGTGGGAATCACTGGGTGGCACACAGGGTTGATGTTCTCGGCTGCTAACCAAACTTTTGAAGATTTGTGTCCACCAAGAGATGTCTTGGAAGAAAGGCCTGGCAATCTACTTCCACAACAGGGTCACTGAAAACCCTACAGAGCATAGTTCTACTCTGGCATACATGGGGCAGTTCCATGAGTTAGAATCAGCTTGACAGTAACAGGGTTTAGTTGCAAAATACAGATGACAAATCTCACTAAACATGCTCAACAAAATTCTGAAATAGAGCATTTGTGAAAAAAAATAAAGGAAAGGATGAGCTTGTACATTTTGAAAAAAACACTCAAAAAACTCTCAAATTAATTTGGATGTATGTTGTTGTTGTTGTTAAGTGCCGTCGAGTTGGTTCCAACCCATAGCGACCCTGTACAGGGTTTCTGAGGCTGTAAATCTTTACGGGAGCAGAAAGCCTCATCTTTCTCCCGCAGAACAGCTGGTAGTTTCGAACTGCTGACCTTAAGGTTCACAGCCGGATTCGTAACCTCTACGCTACCAGAGCTCCTTAATTTGGATGTATAGCCTTGGCCAAAACCATAGAACTATTGAACATCCACTATCTCAGAAACATTTAGCTTAGGTCATCTTACAGGTGGAGGAGTTTAAAAAGTTATCCAGACAGAATTTGGAATATCTGCTTCCAAATTCAGTATTTTGTCCTTAGTACCAAGTGCCCCCCCCCCCAAAATTAATCAAGCTAACCCAGATGCAATTTCTAGTTAATAAGGTTTAACTAGAAGTTAAGCAATGTACGTTGATCCCAAATAAAAAAGTGCTAATCCCTGAATGCTTAGAGAAATGAACTCACACCAAGCTTTCTGGAAGTGCAGAGCATATTGTTTGCAGAGAAAGAAAAGGCAGCTTCAACGTTAGCCAGTTTGTGATTCTCCTTTCCTCCACATGTGGTAGGAATTGTCACCTACCCCAGAGCTATATTTTATACCTGAACAAGCCTTTGTCCAAGCATGTAGCATTTCCTTGCGAGGACACATCTGGCTTGCTCCATGAACTGGAGCTCTGAGATTAGCTGGCCAGCTTCCAACCAGGAGAACTTTATATCTCTCTCACAGTGACAGGCGGAATTGGGAAGCTCCAGAGATTAAGCCCAGGAAGAACGTTGATGTTATTGTCAATGCTGTTACTTCTGTTATCTGAGAGAACCATCTTCCTCGAGTGCCCACATTCATCACTTTACCACCTGGTAAGATCCAAAAACAGTCTCTATTGCCACTCACATTAAGTCTAAATCCCTCAGCAAGTCCTTAAAAGCCTTCTACCAACTGCCAGCCCAAAGTATACTTCTGTTCTCATCTCTCTTTGACCTGTTACCTCTTCTCAGGTAGCAGGTACCAGGCTCTAAACCCAACCCCATGTGCTAAACAGCACCTAAAGTCTCAGAGACCACAGCAGCAGCTCAAATGAACTAGGGACAAAGACCACCTGGGCTTGTGTCCTGCTTCTGAGCATGTCAGTTAATTTCTCAGACTCTGCACTTCCCTATCTTAGAGTGGACACAATAACACCCGTCCTGCCAATCTCACAGGAATCCTGGTGGTATAGTGGGTTGGTGGTCCAAAGCCGCTAGTGACCAGCTACTCAGAGAGAGGAAGATGATTCTTTCTGTTGTCTTAAAGTCTCAGAAACCTAGAGGAACCATTCTACTGTCTTGTAAGATAACTATGAGTCAGAATAGACTCAAAGGCACTGGATTTGATTTGGCCAACCTCACAGGTATATTGTGAAGATCAAAAGAAGTCATGATTGTGGAAGAGTGTTAATGGATCAACAGTGAGTTCTGAGAGTGAGGAGAATTGAATCAGATGAGATTACAATTGAAGATAATTCCCGGAGAGTTGATGATCTATTGTATTTTTGTCTAACTAGTTGGTTATCCATTCTCCACCCTCAGAAGCTACCTACTGATTGCAGATGCCCAGAGAATGAGACTCTGTAACCTCCCAGACCACTACCCATCTGTCAATTTCTCCTACTTGCATATTGCTATAGTGCTGGAAATGATAGCACCAATATTTCACATACCAGCAAGGTCACCTATGGTGGACAAGTTTCATCAGAGCTTCCAGAATATGACAGACTAGGAAGAAAGATCTGGTGATCTATTTCCGAGAACTAGTCAATGAAAGTCCTACTGATCACAACAGAACATTGTATAATATAGTGCTGCAAGATGAAGCTCCTGAGGTTAGAAGGCATTCAAAGCATATAAGCAGCTGCAACAATGGACTGAAATATACCAAGGATCATGACAATAGCACTTTGACATTTTGTTGTATTGACCATGGAGTCTCCATGAGTCACAGCCAACTCAACAGCAACTAACAACAATGACCTCAGAAGAATGTCCCTGAGGAAACATTTCCTTACAAGAAACATAGCCTTCTCCCATACTTTGGGTTAAGCCCTGTATAGTCTTCTTTTCTTAAAAAAGGGAAAGTACTACACATTGTAAAGGAAAACTTCTTGGAACTGAAGACACCATGTAACTATATTCACATTGCTTCCTGTTTGTTGTGTGGTGGTACTGATGGACTTCCTGTTGTATGGTGGGATTGAAGGGACACACACTAGAAATACACTTTGGGACTCTGGTGCAAGTCAGGAAATATGACAAAGTGCGATACCGCTGACCAGGGACTCAGTACTCCTGACACTCACTCCTGCTCCAACACTAACTGAATCGCTCTTTCTCCATTGCAACTTCTACCATGTGAGGGGGTTGACTAGATTATCTCTAAGGTCCCTTCAAGCCCCCAAATTCTGTGAATTGGATAAATCTTTATTAGTAATGTAAGGAGTCCCGGTGGCCTACTGGGTTACATGGTGAACTACTAACCAAAAGGTCAATAATTTGAATCTATCAGTTGCTCTATGGGAGAAAGAGAAGGTTTCTGCTTCTGTAAAGATTACAGCCTCAGAAATCATTCATAGGGTCGCTATGAATCGAAATCGACTTGATGGTAGTGGTTTTTATTAGTAATGGAGTCATGGTATTTATGGAATTGTCAGTATCTATGACACCTATTTCTAACCATATTACATGACTTTTGGTAACAGAGATCATTCTGATTCTCCAACCAGTAGAAGAAAGCACCAGGAAATTTCCACATCAGAAGCCTACCTCAGATCTAAAGAGTGACCAGATTAGGATCCTTACTGTGAGTGACTGAATTAGGCTTCTTATAAGCATAACACAACATTGTCTTGGGCAACTCTCTCTCATTACTTTTTCCCTTTCTTTCACTCCCTCTTTCCCAGAGTCTAGGAAGGAAATCTCAGGGGATTTGTTATTTGGGAGCTTGAAGAATCCTCTTATGTGATTCTCTTCACACCACCACCAATAAATAGAGTAATTAAAATATTGACTATACACCTGAAAAAGAAAAAGGAAAAAAAAAGACTATTCTATTGTTCTTCAAAGTAATTTTTCTCTCAAACTGTATTTGCAACTGGTCATTTTCATCACCTTCTTGCATACCTCGGAATGTTCTGTGGGACAGATTTATACATGCCAGATGCTAAGTTGGAGTCAGTATAATTCCACCTGCCACATCTGGCTCTTTGGCATGCCAAGCCAGAAGCTTCAAAGTTGCATCTCTGTGCCATCCATGGTTTAGACTGCCGCGACTGCTTTATCTCCTTGGATGTAATTTTCCTTTGATTCACCTATAATTCTGAGGAATTGATGCATTTGTATCCATTTTGAATAAGGTTCTATACAAATGCTCTATTTGATCTCTGAGCAGACCCTTTCATTTCCTCTTATGTGGCCTCGCCTTTAATTCAGGCATAAGCCTCAGAGCAACTCAGAAACACTGTGCCTGACTCTTTGCACAAGCAATTTTGTTTGTTCCAAATATGCTCTGCTCCTTGTTCTTTGGGGTGGGGAAAGTGGCAGCGGGGGTGAGGGGGATGGGGGGGATTGATGGAGGGGAACCATTCAAATGACTCCTGCATTTGAGAGGGGGATGAACCTGGAGGCCCAGCTCAGTGTTTCCCCTCCCCCATTCCTGCATTCAGGTGCTGCCTTAATATCACATCCCTTATGTTTTCAGACAATCTGATTCATTTGGGAGGTACCAACCATGAAATATGAAGTGTTACTACAAAGCATCATTCCTCAAAGTGTGTTCCCCAGAACATTCATCAGCGAGATGCTTTGAGTCTTCCCCTGCCGAGATCACAGCACACATTAACATGCTAAATGTTCTGAGAAGGCCTGCGGCATATAAAAATATACATATTTGATTTTCTTAACTGGAATTTCCCAAACTTGTTTGACTAGGAGGCCTTTTTTAACTAACACCCGTTCGCCTCTCATTGGAACCCACTCTGTGGGTGCTACTCTAAAAGCATTAATGTGCTCCATTTTTCTTAAGGAGCGTGTGGGCTCTTGCAGAGTCCCATGGCACTACCCTTTGAAGCTTCATGCTGAAGCTAGACAGTTACCGCACCCACACTACCATCCTTCAAAACTAGTGTAGACAAAAGAGAAAGGTGGCTGCAATAGTAACCAATAGTCTTGAGATGGCAATTAAGGGTCTGGAGATATGCTCAACATCATACATCACTAGCAAATTGTGAATTAAAACAATGAAATCTAAAACACTATATGCTGGTAAACTCTCATTAATTGCAGGGAAAATGTAAAATGTTACAGCCACTTTGGAAGGCAGTTTGTCAGTGTCTTACAAAACCAAACATGGGCTCACCGTAGGATCCAGCAATCGCTCTCCTGGGTATTTGCCTCAATGATGTGAAAACTTATGTCCAGACAAAAGCTTGTATTTGAATGTAGATATCAGACTTATTCATAATTGTCCCAAACTGAGCAACCAAGATGACCTTTCATAAACATACTGTGGCACATCTGTACAATGGATCATTATCCAGCAATACAAAGAAACAAGCTATCAAGTCACAAAATAAGATATGGATTAAACTTACATGCATTGTTGTTGTTAAGTACCGTGGAGTCAGTTCCAACTCATAGTGACCCTGCATAGGGTTTCCGAGGCTGTAAATCTTTATGGGAGCAGAAAGCCTCATCTTTCTCCCTCGGAACTGCTGGTAGTTTCGAACTGCCGACCTTGAGGTTAGCAGCCCGATTTGTAACTGATAAGTAAAAAGAAAAGAAAAGAAAAAAAGGCTGTCTGAAATCATTACATATTGTATGATTCCAAGTGTATAACATTCTGGAAAAGGCAGAACTACAGAGACAGGGAAAGATCAGTAGTTAGCAGAGGATGCGTCTGGGGGTGACTCGGCAGAGTACCTAGCAAATTGAGGGCTGCAAAACTACTCTGTGTGCTATTGCAGTGTGGATACAGGACCATTATACATTTAACAAAAGCGGTAGGACTGTTAGTGTTCATGTAAACTAGGGATTTTAGTTATTAATATTACTGCATCAGTTAGACAGGTTCAGGAGTACCAAATGTTACTAATAAGGAAAACTGGGGAAGTATAGGGAATAATATAGTAACTGTACTTCCTACATAGTCTTTCTAGAAGCCTAAAATTCTTTTTAAATTATTATTTTTTTTTTATTTATGAAAATCACACAGACAAATAATAAACTTTTACAAGTTATGGCTCCAAATACCAGAATAATTACAGAATGATTTTCCCAAGAGGAGAATAATTTCAATACAGGTATGGTATCCTAAGCCAAGGAATCCTGGTGTGGCGCTGTGGGTTAATGCACCAGACTGCAAAGCCGTTTGAACTGCAAGGTCAGCAGTTCAAGCTCACCAGCTGCTCCTCGGAAACCCTATACAGGTTCGCTATGGGTCGGAACCGACTCAACAGCACTTAATAACAACAACAATCCTAAGACAAAGGAGCCCTGGTGGCAGAAGGGTTCTAGATATTGCTGTAATAGAACAACACATCACGATCAGTCTTGAAATACAATGCTGACTATGATAGAATACTATCCATACACCTACAAGGTAGATCAGTTAATAACACCATTATTCAAATTTACACACCAACCACTAAAGCCAGTGATGGTGAAATTGAAGAATTCTACCAACTTCTTCAGTCTGAAATTGATTAAACATGCAATTAAGATACACTGATAATTACTGTCAATTGGAATGCAAAGGTTGGAAACAAAGACAAAGGATTAGTAGTAGTAAAATAAGGCCTTAGCAATGGAAACGATGCTAGAGATTGCATGATAGTATTCTGCAAGACCAATGACTTCTTCACTGCAAATACCATTTTAAAACAACATAAAAGATTACTGTATACATGTACTCACCAGATGTAATTCACAGAAATCAAACTGACTACATCTGTGGAAAGAGATGGTGGAAAAGTTCCATATCATCAGCTCAAACAAGGCCAGGGACAGACTGTGGAACAGACCATCAACTGCTCATATGCAAGTTCAGGCTGAAGCTGAAGAAAATTAAAACAAGTCCACGAGAGCCAAAATATGACCTTGAGCATATCTCCCCTGAATTTAGATATCTTCTCAAGAACACATTTGATGCTTTAAATTGAAGATCAGAAGAGTTGTGGTATGACATCAAGAACATCATACAGGAAGAACAGCAAAAGGTCAGTATAAAGACAAGAAAGAAGGAAAAGACCAAAACGAATGTCAAGAGACACTCTGAAACTTTATCTCCAGCATAGAGATGTTAAAGCAAATGGAAGAAATGAGGAGGTAAAAGAGCTGAACCAAGAATTTCAAAGGGCAGCTAGAGAGGACAAAGTCAAATATTATAATGAAATATTATAATGAAATGTGCAAAGACTTGGAGTTAGAAAACAAAAAGGTAAGAACACATTCAGCATTTCTCAAGCTGAGGCAATTTAAGAAAAACCTCAAGCCTTAATCTGTAATACTGAAGGATTCTTTGGCCAAAATATTGAATGATGCAGAAAGTATCAAAAGAAGATGAAAGGAGTACACAGATAACATATGATCAAGAGAGAAAATGATACTGAAGAAACAAGTCCAAGATACATTGTAGGCATTAGCAAAAAACAAGGCACTGGGGATTGAAGCAATACAAATTAAAATCTTTCAACAAATTTATGCAGCACTAGAAGCACTCACTCATCTATGCCAAGAAATTTGGAAGACAGCTACCTGGTCAACTGACTAGAAAAGATCCATATTTGTGCCCATTCCAAAGACAAGTGACCCAATGGACTGTAGAAATCATCAGCCAGTATCATTAATCACCCAAGCACGAGAATTTTGCTAAAGATAATTTTTAAATGGCTGCAACCATTACACTGACAGAGAACTTCCAGAGGCTTAAGCCAGAGTAAGAGGATGCAGAATGAGGGATATCATTGTTGATGACAAATGCATCTTGGCTGAAAGCAGAGAATACCAGGAAGATGTTTACCAGAGAATACCAGAAAGATGTCTATTGACTAGCCAAAGGCTTCCAATTATGTGGATCATGACAAGCTATGGGCAACATTGCAAAGTAGGAGTATTTATGAACACTTAATTGTGCTCATCAAGGAGCTCTGGTAGCGTAGTGGTTACGAATCGGGCTGCGAACCTTAAGGTCTGCGGTTCGAAACTACCAGCCGCTCCGCGGGAGAAAGATGAGGCTTTCTACTCCCGTAAAGATTTACACCCTCGGAAACCTTGTACAGGGTCGCTATGGGTTGGACCCGACTTGATGGCACTTTAACAACAACAACAATTGTGCTCATCAGGAACCTGTACTTAGAGCAAGAGGCAGTTGTTTGAACAGAACACGCAAACACCGAATGACTTAAATTTAGGAAAGCCTGTATTCTTTTATCATACTTTTTCAATCTGTATGCTGAGCAAATAATCTGAGAAGAGGGATTACATGAAAGAAAACACACACACACACACAACGTGGCATCAGGATTGAAGGAAGATTCATTAACCTGGGATATGAAGATGATACAATCTTGCTTGCTAAAAGTAAAGAGGACTTAAAATACATCCTGATGAAAATCAAAGACCATAGCCTTCAGTATGGGTTGCACCTCAGAGTAAAGAAAAACAAAATCTTCTCCAATGGACAAATAAACAGCATCCATATAAATGGAGAAAAGACTGACATCGACAAAGACTTCATTTTGCTCAGATCAACAATCTACACTCATGGAAGCAGCAGTCAAGAAATCAAATGACATATTCCATTAGGCAAATCTGTTGTACAAGACCTCTTTAAAGTGTTGAAGAGCAAAGATGTCAGTTTGAGGACTAAGGTGCACCTGACCCAAGCCATAATATTTTCAATAAGCTCATATGCATGCGAAAGCTGTACAGTAAATAAGGAAGACTGAAGAAGAATTGATGCTTTTTGAGTTATGGTGTTGGAGGAGAAAATAAAAGATTGCCAAAAGAACAAACAATCAGAGTGCTCCTTGGAAGCCAAGATGGCCAGACTTTGACTCTCTGACTTCATACATATTATCAGGAGAGATCAGTTCCTAGAGAAGGATATCATGTTTGGTAAAGTCAGAGAAAGAGATAAAGACCCCCAGTGAGACAGACTGGCACAGTGGCAGCAACAATGGGGTCAGGTATCAATGATGAGGTTTTCTAATGTCCGGGCCATGTTTTGTTCTGTTGTGCATAAGGTTGCTGTGAGTCAGTAGTGACTCAATGGCATCTAACAGAAACAACAACAACAACATATCTGCTTGAATTTTGAGTGGTGGTGTCATGTATGACAATCAACAATGTCAGGTTATTGTCTGCTATTGTTGGTTTTCAGTCCAAAGAACAACATGATGTATTGCTTGTAATACTGGTCTAGTGATCACAAATTCCTTTAATTTCTGTTTATCTGGAAATGTTCTGGGCCTCCTGGTGTGGTGCTATAGGATAAGCACTGGACTGCTAACTCAAAGGTCAATGGTTCAAATCCACCAGCTTCTCCTGGGAAATCCTATACAGGGTCACTATGAGTCATAACTGAACCAATAGCATGTCATGATAATAACAATGTAATTTTGCTATTGTATTTGTGGGATAGCTTTGCTAGGTATATAATTCTTGGTTAGAAATTTTTTTCTTTCAGACTTTTGTATATGCTATCTTATTACCTTATTACCTGCATAGTTTCTGCTGAGAAATCTGAGTCTTATTGTTCTCCACTTTAGATAACTTTTCCTTTTCCTGGAGCTTCTCTCAGAATTCTTTCCTTGTCTTTAGTTTTGGAAAGTTTGATTATGATATGTCTTTTCATTCGGGTTCATTCAGCTTCTTGTATGTTTATCTTCTTGTCTTTCATGATGTTAGGGAAGTTTTCTTCCAGCAGTTTCTATATGCTTTTAATTGTCTCTTCCCGTTCTGGAATTCTAATCACCCATAAATTATTACTCTTCATGGTATCCCACATAGCTCTGAGGCTTTCTTTGGGTGGTTTGTTTTTGTTTTTCACTGTTTTTTTGTGATTGTTCTTCTAGCATAGTATTATTGAGAGATTAATCTTCAAGTTCACTAATTTGGGCTTCCATTGATTCAAATCTACTCCTTTGCCCTTTCAATGTATTGTCCATTTCTAAATCTTAGTATTACTCATCTGGATTTCTAATTGCAGGATTTTTGTTTCAAAATTTGCATTTATTTTGTAGACCATATGACTGTCAGATTCAAAATGACCAATACCAGTCCATTTCAACTCACTGATGCCTGGGATATTGATCTGTATGCATTCCATGTCATTTTTAATGACTTCCAATTTTCTTAGATTCATCTTTGTATACTATATGTTCCAATTATTAATGGATGTTTAAAGCTGTTTTTCCTCATTTTGAGTTGTGCCCCATCAGCAAAAGAAGACCCTGAAAGCTTTACTCCATTTTGTGTCATCACAGTTAACTCTATTTTGAGGAGGCAATTCTTCCCCTGTCATATTTTGAGTGGTTTCCCAACTGAGGGACTCACCTTCTAGTACTACATCTGACACTATTCTTCTGCTAATTATAACATTTCGATATCTAATAATCTGTTGCTATCTGATGGTGTTTTACTGCTATTCATAAGGTTTTCAGTGGTTAAATTCAGAAGTAATCTTCCTCTCCTTCTTTCTAGTGTGTCTTAGTTGGAAGTTCAGCTAAAACCTGTCTACCACGGGAGACCCTGCTGGCATGTAAAATACCAGTAGCATAACTTCCAGCATCACAGCAAACCACCACAGCATGACAAACTGACTGACTAGCGGTGATCAAATAATCAAATATACAATAAATTCAAAATTAATTTTATTTTCTACTACGATCTGTAATTTGCTTTTTATTTTAGAATCTTCTATTGTTCTTGCTTACCTCTTCTAAAGAACCTTATGTGCTGTCTAAATTAAATCTATGTAATGTGGCACTGTAGGATAAACACTGGATTGCTAACCACACATAAGTGGTTCAAACCAAAGCTGCTCCTTGGAAACCCTACACAGGGCCACTATGAGTCAGAAGTGACTCGACAACACTTAACAACAGCAACAATTTAATAATATTTAGGCCCATGAAATCATTTAGTAAATATTCCCTTAGAAAGTTAAAGAATAAAGAGACCCAGGATAAGCAAAGCATTGCTTAAGAACAAGAACAAGGTTGGAGGCCTGTCACTCCCCAACTTTAAAATATACTACATGGCTACAGTGGTCAAAACAGCTTGGTACTGGTACAACAAAAGGTACATAGATCAATGGAACAGAATCGAGAATCCAGAAAT
>NW_006408527.1:3760966-3761853 GCF_000296735.1 Chrysochloris asiatica | reverse complement strand
TGGGGAGGGGGGCAATATACAGGGAGGGAGAGGGAAGTGGAGAAACGGGGCAGATGGGAGAACAATTGGGCATGTTTGAATGAGCCAAATGGGACAGAGATAAAGGACAATAGGTGCACAGCCTTGGAACTCCAGGGCTATGAGATACAGGGATTGACCCATGGTTGGAATGGGTGGGGAATCGTCTTAAGATGCTTGACTGTTTTTGGAATCTTGGTTTTCCTTGCATTATAGACACTGGAGGAGGAGAGAAAGGAATAGTCAGAAACATCACACTAGAAAGTTTGTAAGTCTGTCTTCTGCCTTTAACTGATTGGAATACCTAAAATGGGGCTACAGCGTACCCGGTGAACGAGACTTTCTGTGGAGCCTTTGCAATACATAGAACTATAGGTGGAAGCCAGAACCACATCCAGATCACCAGAAATGAAAAATCCCCACTTGAAAGGACCAGCTGACGAGCCTGGAGCGGTGAGAAGAACAAAAGATACGTCTTGAATAGAGGACCTACAGGAAAAATATGATACAATGGAGACAGATGGACTGTTACTATGGGAACAAACGGGTCACTTCCCTAGGAGACATTGGGGCAGTTGGTCGGGTCCTACCAATGTAGGCCCCCTCCCAAAACTGAGACTCAGAGGAAATGCACGCTCGGATTGGCAAACACACACATCACCTTTGGGGAGAAGTGGGGTAAAGGCAGCAATGAAGCGGCGAACTAAGCCTCACAATATTCAGAGGGCTTCTGTGGACCCAGTTGAGGACCTGATTGGAAAGCAGTGCTAGGAGACCTGAGGACTCCTGGGCCCAGAGTCAGTGACATGGCCATGGAGGACTCTAGTGGAGAATGGAGCTGCCGGCTGATGGGAAGAGAGGACATGTGC
>NW_006408527.1:3755886-3760281 GCF_000296735.1 Chrysochloris asiatica | reverse complement strand
TACCCAGAGAAGCAGGGATGCCTGAGATGGAGAAGCAGGGATGCCTGAGATGGAGACAGGGACAATGACATGGAGGGATGGAGCAGCTGGGGACTTTGGATCCAGAGAGGGAGAGGAACTGTGGGCCAAAGACTGGGGCGGGGGGAGTGCAGAGGACGGGCTTCCAGGATATGCCCTTTGGTCAGAAGATGATGCATGGAGGGGATTGGAACCATAGCAATGTAATGATATGTGATGGAATGAATGTAAAACTAGAGTTCTCTCATGTAAACTATCATATAATTCACAATAAAACATTGAAAAAAAAAAGAAAGTTAAAGAATAGATTTAAGGTAAATTTTATATTTTTCATCAAGATAAATGTATCCAGATTTTTTTTTAACCAACCACGGTATTTCTATTTTCATACTTCCCGTTGACAATCATTTAAATTAATGCCTAACACTAAAAGATATTTTCGCCAGTTCTTAATAAATCTTTACTTCAAGCGTAAAATCAATAGAATTCTTATTTTTTTTCTTCCTCTAGTAGTTCGACAATTACATGTCATAATTGTTAGATTTCAACATAATTTTGGTCTCTTGCACAACCTAGCTGAACTGCATGTTTGCATTTTCCCCTTTCATGATTTATGATTTCTTCTCTCATTTTGTATTCCTTTGTAGTAGTCAATGTTTGTTATAGCAATAAACAACCCCCAAATCTCAATGCCTTGTAAGAATAAACTCTTTGTGCTCGGAGAGGTCTGAGGTAGGCCTATAATCACATAAGGCCTCTCTAAGCTGTTCTGGGCTCCTCTGATCTCAGTGTGGCTGCACAAGTTTTCTTATTCCAGTGTCTGAGATGATGCATTATCTAGGACAGGGGTGGGGAACCTTTTTTCTGCCAAAATTTATAACATCATTCACAGGCTATACAAAATTATCAACTTAAAAATTAGCCTGTTAAATTAGGTCAAACATTTAATTAACTCACCCCTAATGTGATAGCTGGAGTTCTGGTGTGGTGCTGAGGGTTAATGAACTGGATTGCAAAGTCATATGAATTGTAAGATGGATAGTTCAAGCTCACCAGCTGCTCTTTAGAAACCCTATACAGGGTCGCTATGTGTTGGAACCGACTCAATGGCACTTAACAATAACAACAACAATGCGATGGCTGGAACTGTGGTTGCCTTGGCAGGGCCAGATCAAATGATTTCATGGGCCTTATATGGCCTATGGATGGATGTTCCAAACCTCTGATCTAAGGTATACAGTTTTCATAAAGCAAGGCAGAAGATCAGGGATGGAGGAGATAGAGCTGATCCATTAAGCACAGCTAGAACTTCTGTCTCCCTATCCCTTTCCAAAGTAAATCCCATGGCCAAGACAGAAGTCATCAGGGTGAAAACATATTCCAATTACAGAAAAACGTTGTCAAGAACATATAATAATGAACAAGTAGTGCTATTTACCAAGGCCCTCTTAATCACAAATATTTGCTTTCATAAAAGATCCAAAGTATAATTCAATCAGTCTTCATTCTTAAAGTCTATATTCTCATGTCCAGTTGCTGCTCTTCATACAGAGATGTAAGAATTTAGAAAGTAAAGTGTCTCCCAACTACACACTTACTATACACTAGTAAAACAGAACAGGATAAACACAACAAATACTTCTGTTCAGAAAGAGGAAGAATGGGAGGAACACTGATGTATATATTTGTGTGTGTTTGTATATGTACATATATGTTGTTAAGTGCCTTTGAGTCAGTTCTGACTCATAGCGACCCTGTACAGGATTCCCAAGGGGTGACTAGCTTGACCTTGGGTTCAAACCAACCTTGCAGTTCAGCGCATTAGCCCGCAGCACCACACCAGGACTCCATATACATATATACATACATATATATCCTGGTGTGCTGCTCTGGGATAAGCACTCTACTGCAAGGTCAATTTGAACTGGTTGGAGGTTCAAACTCAGCAGCCACTCCATGGAAACTCTATACAGAGGTTCACTGTGAGTTGGAACCAACTCAACAACACTTAATAACAACAGCAACAACACCACACACACATACACACACACACACACATATATATGATTACATGGTTTAATATATATATTAACTGACTCAACAGCACTTAACAAAAACATATATTGGGAGTATGGTGGATCTGTAGGATAAACACAGGACTGTGAACCACAACGTCAGCAGTTTGAGTCCACCAGCCATTTCATGAGAGAAAGATGAGGCTTTCTGCTGCAGAAAAAGATTTAAAACCATATCCATACACAAGGTCACTATGAGTTGGAATTGACTCAATAGTACTTAGCAACAACAAACAACTATACACACACATACACATATATATACATAGCAACCCTGTATAGGGTTTCTGAGGAGTGCTGGTGAATTTGAACTGTCAACCTTGTGGTTAACAATCCATAATATATATGTATACATATTATGCATACATTGTTGTTGTTAAGTGCTATCAAGTCAGTCCCGACTCATAGCAACCCTATATAGAGTTTCCTGGAGGAAATATAAGGAGTTGCTGGAGAGTTTGAACCACCAAACCATCAAACAAAGAGGTTGAACCCTGTGGTTCAAACTGACCTTGAGGTCCAGTGCTTTATCCCACAGTGCCACACCATAGCCACCCTGTACAGGGTTTCCAAGGCTGTAAATCTTTGTGGGAGCAGAAAACCTCATCTGTCTCCCATGAAACAGCTGGTAGTTTCGAACTGCTGACTTTAAGGTTCGCAGCCTGATTCATAACCACTACACTACCAGGGCTCCTTAGGATTTATATATATATATATATATATACACACACACACACACACATATATATATTTAGATTTTATTGTTAGTTTTCCCTTCAATAATCAATACACATTTTGTTTTGTGATATTGATTGCAATCCCTACCATATAACAGCATTCTTCCCACTTCTGCTCTGTGTTTACCAAATTGGGAAATGTACTGATTTGATGTCTGCTGTGTTTTTTGTTCTAGTAAAACGTTTATATTATGATATATAACCTGAGGGCAAGAGCTAAATCAGGAGTGTTGCTATTCAGACGCAGCAAGAACAAGGCTTACACACCATTTATTCAAGTGTCCACTGCATTAATGTTGTTTTTAGTTTCTGTGGAGTTGATCTGATTCATGGCTGCCACATATGTGAGTAGTAGAAAGCTCCAAAGGGTTTTCAAGGCTGTGACCTTTTATAAGTAAATCACAAACCTGTCTTCTGGATAGCTTTCCACTAGTAGCCAAACATTTCAACCTTTGGCCACCTAGTCATCTTAGACTGATAGACATTGTTGTTGCTAAGTGCTGTTGAGTGGGTTCTGGCTCACAGTCAACTCTGTATAGGGTTTCCAAGGAGTGGCTGGTGGTCTTGAACTGTTAATTTTGCACGTATTAATATAGCCCACAGTAAATTATTTCAATTGGATAAAATAGCTTAGGACAAAAAGAAGGGCAGGTTTCATTGAAACCTGATAAATTTGAAGTACTTGTAGGATTTTGTTTATGTATTTAATATATATATATTGCATTGTATATATGGGAGTGCTATCGCTCTGTAGAATTAGCAATGGACTACAAACCACAAGGTCAGCAGTTCAAGCTTAGTAGCCACTCCCTGGGAGAAAGAGAAGGCTTTCTACTCCAGTAAAGATTCACAGCCTTGTGATTCTATACAGGGTGACTGTGAGTTGGAACCAACTCAATGATACTTAACAACAACACACACACATGTATCTATCTATATCTACATAGATATAGATAAATTTTTAATCTGACAATCATATATGATATACTAAACCAGGAACGACAAACTGAAGAGGAATGGCATCACATTCATCATCAAAAAGAACAGTTCAAGATCTATGTTGAAGTATAATACTGTTTGTGATAGGATAATATCCAAACACCACAAGGAAGACGAGTTAATACTACTATTATTCAAATTAATGCACCAACCACTAAAGCATGTGATGATGAAACAGAAGAATTTTACCAACTTCTTCCAAGTGAAATGGTCAAACATACAATCAAGATGTATTGCTACACAAAGGTTGGAAACAAAGAGGAAGGATCAGTAGTTGGAAAACATGACCTTGGTAATAGAAACTATGCTGGAGATGTTGTTGTTCTTGTTAGGTGCCATCAAGTCGGAACCAACTCATAGTACTACATGCACAGTAGAACGAAACAATGTCTAATCCTGCGCCAACCTCACAACCACGGCTACACTTGAGCCCATCAATGCTGCCACCTAGCCAATCCATCTCGTTGAGGGTCTTCCTCTTTTTCTCTGACCCTTCATCTTACCAAGCATGATAGCCTTCTCTAACGACTGTTCCCTCCTGACAATATGTCCAAAGTATGAGAGAC
>NW_006408527.1:3725057-3747362 GCF_000296735.1 Chrysochloris asiatica | reverse complement strand
GGCAATGTTTCATTCTGCTGTGCATGGGGTCGCTATGAGTCGGTTCAGACTCGATGGCACCCGACAACAACAACAACAACAACAGAGTCGGTGAGATTATTTGATAAAATTCGACATCAATTCATGATTGTAAAAAATGTCTCATCAAACAAACACAGAAGAAACTTTCTTAACTTGATAGATGACATTTTCATAAAACCTAAATCTAATAACAGACTTCATTGGGAAAGACTGAATGCTAATTAGTAATGGTTGTTAAGTGCCATTGACTTAGTTCAGACTCATAGCGACCCTACATAGGGTTTCTGAGGAGCGTCAGGTGGGTTTGAACTAACTACCTTGTGTTTCTCAGTCCAGTGCTGATCCTACAGTGCCACACCAGGTGTCCAGTTAGTAATTAGGGTGAAATGAAGCTCTCATACACAGAGAGCATAATTATGTACATAAAAATGCTAAGGAATCTACAAAAATTATATTTGAAATGAGTCGATTTGCAAGGTCACAGACTACAAAGTCAGTATACAAAAATCTGTTTTATTTATGTATGGAGTTCTAGTGTGACTCTGCAAGTTAATGCCCTGGATTGCACGGTTGGTTTGAATTGCAAGGTCTGCATTCGAGCTCACCAGCCACTCCTCGGAAACCCTATACAGGGTCACTATGAGTTGGAATGGATCCATGGCACTTAACAAAAATAACATACTAGTAATAAGCAACTGGAAATTAAAATTGGAAAACAATACAATTATAGTAATTATCAAAAAAAGTGAACTATTTAGGGATCAATTTAGTAAGTAAAATGTACACAAGATCAAAACAATGAAAACTAGAAAACATTGCTGAGAGAAATTACAGAAGCCCTAAATAGCCATTTTTATAGAATGAAAGACACAGTATTATCAGTTCTCTCTGAATTTTTTTTTTTATAGATTTAACACAATCCCAATACAAATTTCAGCGGGGTGTGGGGTTTATGTTGCTGTTTTTGGTGGAATTAACAAACTGATTCTAAGATTAGTATATGCATACAAAGAATCTAGATAATCCAAATAATTCTGATTAGAGGATTTATACTACTTGCTTTGTTGTTGTTGTTGCTGTTGTTAAGTGCCGTCAAGTTGTGTCCAACTCACAGTGACCCTGTATAGGGTTTCCAAGGAGCAGCTGGTGAGCTTGAACCATTGACTTTGCAGTTCAAACGGCTTTGCCGTCTGACACATTAACCTACAGCGCCACACCAGGAGTCCGCTTTAAAGAGTTATTACAACCACAAGGTGGGCAGTTCAAACCCACCAGCTGTTCCTCAGAAACCCTATACAGGGTCTCTATGAGTTGGAACCAACTCAACAGTACTTAACATCAAAAACAACATAAAGCTATAGTAATAAACACAGGGAGGAAAGCTACTTAGACAAGCAAGGGAGATTCATACTTTAGGGTTTAAGAGCCTCAATTTCACCTGAGTATAACCAGATCCCAAGTTTCAGGATCTTTTTCTTTACCAACCAAGGCCTTTATGCACGAGAATTCTGATGAAACCATGAATTCAACCGTTGTTGCAATTCAGCAACCCACACAGTTAAATTTTGTATTTGATTTTCAGCACTATCAGTCCTGAAGCTACAAGAAATAAGAACCTCTTTTATAGTTCTCATGGAAGTTCTCTGGTTCTTAGATAGTGATTTGAGCTGAGAATTATCAGATCTGAGCTTGGAATTTTCTGTTTGTTGGCACTCAAGAAGCAAGTGCACTCAAAAGAATCCATTCCAAACCAAAACCTTTATAAATCATTTAAAAAACAATTTGTTGTTGTTGTTGTTGTAATGGTCAAATGCAGCCACTTGGACTCCTAAGGCATATGCTTAAGTTGGCATGTCAACACAATCCTACAGGTGACACTTGATTAAGTGTGATGTCATTACATGCCATAGATTGCTTACATCCCATTTCCCGTTGGCATTGCAATCAAACCTAAGGTGTGACCAACTTGGTCCCCAAATCCTATCTCCTAGGACTACTCTTTGTAATAATTCGGTCTCACTCAGGGCCCATTTAAGAAACAGAAAACACGCAGTAACTTGAACTGGAAAACCTTAATATAAAAAAAATTATTAACTATTACTGAGAATTAGATTGATTAGTAAAAGTAAAGACAAATTCTAAAAAGTACAAGAAGAGCAGATATGAGGCGCAGTCACTATTCCCCAGGAATGAGACAGTGTCCAAAGAGGATCCTGCCCGGAACTGAGATTCAGATCATAATGGAGGGGGCAGAGACGTCACTAGGGTGCTGGGCCGTTGGAGATTGCTGGAAATCTACCTTCTAGAGTGCCAGAGAAAGTTGTCCATAGGGGAGTTTTCTCATCAAAGGAACTTCACTACAAAATCACTCAAGGGAGGTGCCAAGAACTACTGGCCACCAAATATTGTAATAAATGAGCACTGAAGAAGTTGAGCACTGCAGGCACCTAGTACTGGAGAGACTTAACATACTGCAGGTGATGTGCATGAGGGAAACTGCACATGGTACAGAAACGAGGTACTAGAAAAGCTGAATGAACAGCAAGAGCTTTCTTAGACAGGGAACAATGCAAAACCAAGAAAAAAAAACCCTTCTTTCCTGCAATGCCTCTCCTGACCTTCTACTGATAAAGTATAATATTAGGTCAGTTGGTAAAGGAAAATTATTTACAGTCCCATCTCTCTTTTTGTTTTGTTTTGTTTTTAAGGGTGAATATGGAGCTGAGAAGGAATAAATTGATCATTTTTATTTTACTTTCCTCAGGAGTCCTTGGGTGGTGCAAATAAGACAAGAGAGGAAGTCTCACCATACTAATTTCTAAATGAGCATTCTGGCTGTACTTCTTCCAACAGAGATTTGTTTTTCTTTTTGACAGTCCATGGTACTTATAATATTCTTCTCCAACACTATAACTCAAATGCATGAATTCTTTTACAGTCTTCCTTACACACTGTCCAATTTTTAGATGGTACCTTAGTCCTCAAACTGATATCTTTGAAAAAAAAAAAAGAAAAACAACCTGGTATCTTTGTTCTTGAACACTTTAAAGAGGTCTTGTACAGCAGATTTGTCTAATGCAATTCATCATGTGGTTTCTTGACTGCTGTTTCCATGAGTAAAGTTTGTAAGCTATATAGACATGAAAAATAAAATAAAAAGGGTTTATGTACATCTAAATAAAATTCTAGAAAAAGAAGGAAAGACTTAATTGCCAGAACTGATAACAGACATGAACCCTAACAAATCCTGAGCAAGTAAAAAGAAATCCTCAATTAGGCATATTATGATGAAACATCAAAGACAAAAAGAAACTCTGAGAAACAACCAGAGACAGACAGGCTACTCACACGGGAGTGAAAATTAGACTGATGGCACATTTTTAGCAGCAACAATGGAAAACAAAAATCAGTGGAGCAGTATCTTCCACAGCGCTGAGGGGAAATAACTGCCAAGCTATGTTTAGAGCCAGAAAGTTTAGATTCAGCTAAACTATCACTCAAGGTTAAGAATAAAATTTAAATATTTTAAATCAAACAAAAATAAGCATAGTTAGAAAAAGTCTGAAAATGAAGGGAGAATTACTCCTAGAAATTAAGCAGTTATTTTTGTCTCACTCTAACATTATCTCTACTTCTTTCTTCTGGAATTTTATGAAAATGTACATAAGACCTTCTCATTTTACTTTCATGTACCAGATATAAAGCATATTGTGAAGATAAATTTATTAAAATGGGTAGATAATGGTACGTGATTAAGTATAAACATAAACAGAACAGAATGTAGTGCCAGAAATGAAACAAACATATGTTGTTGTTGTTGTTGTTATGTTCTGTGGAGTCGGTTACGACTCATAGCAATCCTCTACAGGGTTTCAGAGGCTGTAAATCTTTACAGGAGCAGAAAGCCTCATCTTTCTCCCACAGAACAGCGGGTAGTTTCAAACTGCTGTCCCTGAGGTTCACAGCCTGATTTGTAATCACTACGCTACCAGAGCTCCTTGAAACAAGCATATAGAGGAATGTAATTTCTTTAGTGGGAAATTTATCAAAAGAACTAGATAGAACTTTTTTAAAGAAATCAAGTTGGCTCTCTACAGCCCTTCACACCCAAAATAAGTTGCAAATAAATCAAAGATTTAAAAGCAAAAAATAAAAATTTTAAACTGCTGAAAAAAAATGTAAAAACATGGGACTTTTGAGGTGTTTTTTTTTTTTAATTTCAGAATGAGAAAAGTTTACTTATGTCCCAAAATGTAGCAACCATAAAAGAAACTACAGATTACATAAAGAAGCAAACAATACTAGGAACAAATATTTGCAACATGTGATGACTTACGCAGATGTTTTTAAGGAACCCATGAAGTGGCAGCCCTCCACCATGCCTTGTAGTTGTTGTTGTTAAGTATTGTGGAGTCAGTTCCAACTCATAGTACCAACTCATAGCAATCCTGTATATGTATAGGGTTTCTAAGGTTTTTTCTGAACTAATTGAAAAATTGAACAACAACAAAAACAAAACTTTATTTCTAGCTAAACGTTTAATTGTAATACATTACTAAGTAGGCTGTATTTTATCTGCATTCCTGTTAGCAGACTCATTTAGATGAAAACAGAATCAGTTGTTCAGCTTCAAACACCGTGGATTGAAGACAACTTCCCAACTTGGTGGAAAGAGTCCATCCTTGGGAGAAGCTTCCAAGAGAAGCTGACCTTGAGGTTCAAACCAGCGTAGTCCAGCACATTAACCCACAACACCACCTCAGGACTCCAGGGTATCAGAACCTGAGTAAGAAGAGGGAAGCATCAGGGCAGCCTGGCGAGGGGAAGGGGAATAACTGCATTTGTTGTTTACATATGAGGGAAACTTGGTGCAGGGCTTTGAAGCCCAAATGCAGTGAAGATGATGTTCCACCAAGAACAGAGAGCAGCAATGGGCATTGGTAATCTACAAGGAGTTTGATTAAATAAGAAAATATGTTAAAATCATGAGAATGAAGTATCTCATTTTGGAGAAAGTAGAATTACAAAAAAGGAGAAAACCAGAATGCAACTTGTACTATTAGATTGGAATTGGAGTCTTGTGGCACTGTAGGACAAGTGCTGCACAACTAATCAAAAGGTCGGCAATTCAAACCCACCAGCCGCTCCTCAGAAGGATGAAGCTTTCGGCTCCCATGAAAGGTTTACAGCCTCAGAAACCCTACGTAGGTAACTGTGAGTTGGAAATGACTCGATGGCAGCAAGTTTGTTGTTGTCGTTGTTGTTATGTGAACCTATTATTTTAAATATAGAGATACATAAATAGTAGGTTGGTATGTACGAGGGGGATTCAAAAAGTTCATGGAAAACTTCCATTTTAAAAAACTTTTTGAAACCTCCTCACATATATATGATAATATTTCCTAGCTCTGTCCACTGAGAGGACCTGAGAACAGAAGCACCCGGATAGCAATGAGTACACCTACATCCCAGGTCTTGGTTTCTAAATACCATTCTCTACTAAAAGAAACCTGTTGTGGCACTGTGGGATAAGCACTGGACTGCTAACCACAAGGTTTGTTGTTGTTGTTAAGAGTCGTTGAGTCGGTTCCAACCCATAGCGACTCTGTGTAGGGTTTCCAAGGAGCAGCTGGTGAGCTTGAACTGCCGACCTTGCAGTTCAAACAGCTTTGCAGTCTGGTGCATTAACCCACAGCGCCACACCTGGACTCCTACGCAGTTCAAACTCACCAGCCGCATCTCAGAAACTATATACAGAGTTGCAATGAGTTGGAATCGACTCAGTAGCACTTAACAACAACAGCAACAACAACTAAAAGGAAACAGGGTTCCTCAGAGAAAGGGCTGAGTGCAGAGTTAGGTAAGGGACAGTTTGAGACATACTGGTATACTAGAACTAACCTTGCTCTTTCTGTCACTGAATTCACCCAGCTTGTTCCTAACTTAGGGACTTTGGGCTTATTTTTTCCTTCTTTGACTATGTAGTAATTTTTGCTATAATTGCTATATTATTCCATATTGAAATGCTATCATTTGCTATCATATTCATGGGTCTAGCTTATTATTATTAATTATACCTCATCTCAAATGTGGCCTACTCATGGACTCTTTTTAAAAAATCACCTTACCCCAACCACTCCAGTCTCCTTGTACTGCATTACCTTCTCTTTTTTCTTCATAGCAATTATTAGAATCACAAATAATTTCATCATTACACCCCCAAAACAGTAGATGGCACATAGTAAATGCTCAAGAACCATTCACTGAATAAGTAAGAATTGCTATTGAAATAAACGGAGGGTACTTTGACAAAGTCTAGAAGCATCTACAGTTTGGAAGGAGTAAGGGAAAAAATTCTGAAGTGTATGTTGTTGTTGACAAGAGTCACTTCCAACTCTTAAAGTACTAGCTCATGTATAACAGAATGAAATGCTGCCTGACCCACCATGTGTCTGTCCGTTGGTCTAACTGTGGTGGCTTGCATGATACTGTGATGCTAGAAGCTATGCCACTGGTATTTCAAATACCAGCAGGGTTTGCTTTTAGCACAGCTTCCCGACTGAGACCAAACAGGAAGGAGGCAAGCTACTGCTGAAAAAGATTGGCCAGTGAAAAAATACTGATAGCAGTGAAACTTGTCTGAAATAGTGTTGGAAAATGAACCCATCAAGTTGAAAGGCAAAACACGACTGGCGAAGAACTGCCTCCTCAAAGTAAAGTCAACCTTAAAGGTTTCAAGACCTTCATTTGCAAATGCTTTACCATTTAAAATTAGAAGAAACAGCTGCAAACATCCATTACTTACCAGAGCATGGAAATATGAGGTATGGCTCAAAAAGATATGAAGGGGTAATTAGTAACAGGGCACTTACTAATGAGTAGGTATTAGCTACGGAGTTAGCCTGTGATGCAAATGGAAGAAAAGGAGAAAAGGGATCTTCCAGAGACACCCAAAAGTTACATTTCTAAAAAAGCTGAGGAAGAAGAAAAGGCCTATAAATAAGTCAACAATGTTGGAACTCGAGAAGGAAAGGGGCAAAAGCAAAGTCTGGAAATATAATCAGGGAGAAAACTCTTGAAGGGGGTTTTATGTCAAATTAAGGAGTTCTGAGGCTACCTTAATGATGATAGTAAAATTCTGAAAGGATTCAGTTTGGAAGTAAATAAATGATCAGATTTGTGTTTGAAAAAGAGTCTTGCATCCCTTATACTTAATGTAGTTGGTGACTAAGCTAATTGCTCAGGGAGGGAGTGGAGGGATTAATAACCTACTGGGCAGGTGAACCAGCCGGGGAGCTGCAGCAGATATCAGATGAGAGGTGAAAGAAGTGATGAAGACCCAGCTTCAGGAAGTGGCTGCGATAGGAGAGCACTGGTAGACTTTTTGCTGCATCAACCAAAGGGGCTGCTCCCCAAGCTGTCTCACAACTATCTTGACAGTAAAATCACCACTCTGCAAATGTCTTAGTTTTTCAGAAGAGCAGCTATTATTGTGTGAATTCTATGCATCCAAAATTTCCACCTGATTACCTCTTCAGGTGTGGGGAAATCACGAAACAATGGGGTCTCCTAACTTAGTGGTTATGAGCAAGGCTGCTAATCTCAAGGTCAGCAGTTTGAAACTACCAGCTGTTCCACAGGAGAAAAATGAGGCTTTCTGCTCCTGTAAAGATTTACAGCCTCAGAAACCCCATGCAGGGTTGCTGTGGGTCAGAACCAACTCCACGGCACACCACCACCACCACCACCACAATCTAGAGAAAAGTATGGGGCGGGGGACCTGGGACTGAGATGCGGGAAGAGCATTTGTGTTATTGGTGCCAGGTAATTTGCCCTTATGTAAGGGCCCAGTTGGAGGAGGGAATGAGGGACAAGCAGATATAATTTATCTTTGGTGTCCCTTATTCTTTCCTCAAAGGAACTCTGGTGATGCTGTAGAAGAAGTACTGGACTGCTAACAACAAGGTCAGCAGTTCAAATCCATCAGTGCTCTATCAGAAAAAGATGAGCTTTCCGCTCCCATGAAGATTTACAACCTTAGAAACCCTATAGAAAGATGATATGAGTTGGAATCAATTCGATGACAGGGGGTCTACTTTCCTCAAGAGTCCTTGGGTGGTACAAGTAATTAAGTGCTCAACGACTAGCTTATAGTTTCGATGGTTCAAACCCACCCAAAGACACTTCAGAAGACAGTATGGAAAATTGCTTCTGAAAGGTCACAACCACGAAAACCCGATGGAGCCGTTCTAATTTGCACACATGGGGTTGTCATGAGTCACAACTGATTCAATGGCAACGAACAACACAATAATTCTTTCCTCATCTCAACACCCTGATGGTCTCCCTCAGATTTCTGGTAACCTCATCATTACTCTAACCTATGAGCTTGTCCCTGTCTTTCAAACAAAGAGCTGAGAAAGAAGTGACAAGAAAAACTCAAATGAATCCTTTGGCAAATGCATAGGTTCTGATTTTCCTCAAGGAGAAGGGCTCATTAGATAAGACCCTACATTCAGCCATGACCCGTGTGTTTACTGAAAACAAAAGAGGAAACACTCTACAAAGCCAACTCCAAAAAAAAAGGGGGGGAGGTGGTGTTCATCCTGTGTCAAACCACAATCCTGGAAATTGAATGTTTAATTCATAAAGTAAATTACAAGAGATTACTTGTACAAGTAACTGCAATGTCCTTAAAATTATTCTTTAACTGAGGAAAAGTTTTTTGACCTTTGGAGAAAATGCTTGCTTCTAGCTATGACTAAAAAGAGATTTCCTTCTTTCTCTGTTGTGTTAAGAATCTTTTCTTCTTATAAAGAAGGCACCACAGTGATTTATAACTGTCATAAAAGCCTGGAATCCTTTTGAGGTTAAGCTACTCAGCTATTCAACTTTTACTACAGAAACTTTGAAATTCAAAAAGAAAAAATAATGTAAGTTTTTGAAGGACATGTGTTGCTGTAGGTGATCCTGTTAATTAAAAGTGATTGCCTGCTAGGAAATCATACTTTAAAAAGTTTCATGAATTTATTAGAACCCTGAAGGTATCTTTGTATGCACAGAGCTTTACATGCCATTTATGCAATTTTGTTTCAGATCTGCTTAAAGCTTTGCTGACACTCCCAGAGCTCCGAAAAGCACTGCAAGCATGTGTATGTGTTTTGGCTAATTGAATTATGTGAAAATACATACTAATGAAGCGTTAGCAGAGGTGTTTGCTGAGTAGACTCTGTGTCTAATTTCTTCTAAATTAGAGGCATCTTTTTGCAGCAAATTAATGATTTCAGAAAGTCTGCCTTCTTGTAGAAAAAAATAGCACATTGTCTAATCTTGGGATCCATTTTTGCATACTAAAAAGCTCACTGCACACCTGACGTGAGCATTGTCTGGGAGAAGTCTAAAAGGTATTTTAAATTTTTATAAAATGCATTGCTCTGGAAACACGATGATGTGTAATTAACCAGTAAAATTAATGAGTAAATTATTAATCCTCTCAAAACATTTGGGTGATTTCCACCTTTAACACAGTTTTAAGAATTTTTGTGTTTTGTTTGGCGTAGCTTTAATGAGGATTATTAGTTAATGGTTTTATTTGGATTATTTTTCAGCGGTCTATTTGAAAATATTGCCACCTAACATTTGTTGCTGCAGTTCTCTGATCCCTTGATGCTGGTATTTGAGAAATGTGCTATAAAAACGCTGTGGCTCTCTTTCTCATGAAAACAGGGAGCTGTCAAAGTCGGAGAACGTTCCTCTGTTTGCAGTTGAGGTAGGAAGGGAGTGAAATCCCTTCGCACCAGCTCAGGCTGTGGGGCTGTGGGGTGGAGAGCAATCAGCTAATTGCCTGATAAGAATGTGGATCGGATGCCCGCTCTCCGCGGTCGCCTTTCTGGTCACAGATTCTAGAAAGCGTTTTGTTTCCTGGCTGTCACTTCTGTCTTCTTGCACTGTGTGGTCTGCTGCAGGTGACTGGGCCGAGATGGAGTAGCAGGCAGGCAGCGCTCTGCACGTCCGGAAAGAAATCTGCCTTCCTTGTCGGTTACCGCTCAGGGGTTAAAAACAAGTCAAGAGTTTCCTCCAGAGAAAAGAAAGCCGAGAGAAAAAGTAGCCTTTCCGCACTGTGCATTAATATGTCTGTTTGCCAACGCATCGATATACTTTAGAAATAAATACAATCAGATTAATCCGGACATCACCCACGCAACTAATAAAAACATTGGATGCTTGTAAAACAGTTTGAGGACAATATGGAAAGTGATCTGTGGCGAAAAAGAACAAAAGATACAAAAGTATGTATGTTTATACCTTGGCATCAAGAGATGCTCAATAGAACTGGAGTGTTTCAGATAGGACCATGAAATCCCTCACAAGAAAAGCTGATTTTCAATTTGTCAATAAAGCTACCACTTCCAGAAAGCCTTACCAGGTCTCTCAAGTTTCACCTCAGAGAGAGCAAACCATCCTCAACACCAAAGCACCCTCCCCGGTCCCACCCCATCATGCATCCCTGAGAGTTACTGGGCCAGTGGCATTTTCATTGCTGCAATTTCCCATGGTTACACACTCAGGCATGCCATTTGTACTTCAGCGGATTCTCATAGCATTTCTCCTAGCTCCCTGCCTGTGGTTTCCCCATAAATCTCCATCCTTATTTTGTAGGACAGTCTCATTTTCCCCTATTTTATGATACTAAACCAGGGATCAAAAGAATTCAGTTCCAAGGCCCAGGTTCTTGTGCACTTTACTTTTTGTCAGCCTCAGTTTCCACATCTATAAACATGCAAAGAAAGAAACAAAGTGTTAAGATGATCAAATGTGAAAACACCTGTGGAAAAGGCTTTGAAAATTTAAAGGAAGCCAACAGTATTATCCTGGCGCAAAGTGCTTGGGTACCAGCATACACTTGGTCTTCACACCTATTCTTTATGACTTCCCATAGATCTCGACACCAAGTTGTTAAATTATCTAGTCTCCTGAAAGACAAACTTACTGGCAGGTCCTGAAGGAGATCAGGTCCTGGGAAGCTTACTGTAAGATTAGCTTGGTTAGGGGATGTTTTGGGGATTAATACCTGAGGAAGGAAGTACAAATGTGCAGTCTCAGTGCCAGCCTGAAGCTGGAGTGACACTTCAGAGTTGTATCTAGTGGCGCTGGGCGGGGGTGTGCAAAACCCATGTGGGACCATGTCGAGCTTCCTCTGGCTCCACAAGGGAGAAAGAGAATCAAACTCAAAATTAGCCCAAAGCCAAGTACTATGAAGTGGAAGACAGACATGCCTCCACCTCCCATAGCACTCTCTGCTTCACATCTGGGTTCAATAATCTATTGCAATGGCCACACAGAATTCCCAACAATACTCATGATTATGGGCTTATTAGGGAAGTGAACAGAGTACAGTTCAGGATCAGAAAAACTCAGGATGCAGCAGTTCTTCAGTCAGGAATGCTTCTTCTCTGCTGTATTGCAGGCACACCTCACTCTTGTCTTCAGCCTGTCAGCCATGTGGCCCCTCCACCTCTGCCCCGCTCAGGAAAGTGTTACAGAGCTCTTTTAGCTAGTCGGTAAATGCCCAAAGGACAAGTCAGCCTCCAGCCCATAGGCACTCAGCTTTACTCAGCCCATGGACAGGGAACCCCACAGTTGTTCTAACTGTCCGTGTTGCAGCCTCTGCTACCATCTCTGCTGTTGCTGCTTTTCTAGGTAGGGATCTCATGCTCCACTTTCTTGATGGTCCTGGGATCATCTATCCCTGCTTCTGAAATGGTCCTGGTTCCTGCTTCTTAAAGGTCCTGGGATCATCTGGTCCTGCTTCTGAAATGGTTCCTTTTAAATCTAGTGGGATGACAAAATTAATCAACCCCAGCCTTAGAGTCCTGTACACCTTATTTACATAATCCCATCCAATCACTTGGTGAGAATTAAGAAGAGGTTTGATGGGAACGCCATATCAAGCTATCTCTTTCTGCAGAGTATTATTTGGAGAATACCTTCAAGGTTGGTACAGGAGGCTAGATCTTTATTCTCCTCATTTGACCAGTCACTGGATTCAGGCTATGCTGGGAAAGTATATGACTGTGGGTGAAGCATTTCTATAGAGATGGCTGATAGCTGAGGATCTTCCAGATTGGGCAATGAGCTCTTCAATCCTGAAGGAGGATCTGCATGGCACGTCACAACATCTGCCACACTGATCTTTTGTTTTGGTTGTTTGCTTGTTGAATATGTCCCTTAACAGCAACTTGGTATCGTGTCTTGTTAGCAGAATGTGTCAACTTTCTGTTCTGGCCTTCAGAAGTTACCTGAGATTGTAACGTCCCTCCCAGCTCCTTAGATTGACCCGTTGGACTGTCATTGCTGGAACTAAGACTGTACTTCTGTTGCCTGCACCATGCATCACTCCTCTCTATTCATTCATTCAGTCCTGGTTTCTGGACTCCAACTCAAACCACAGCTCTAGGCCCCTAAACTCACTGCCATCAAGTGCAATAGTGATCCCATAGGACAGAGGAGAACTGTTCCTAGGGTTTCTGAGACTGTAACTCTTTACAGAAAGGAGCAAAGGGCCTTACCTTTCTTCCAGGGAGCTGCTGACAGGCTTTAACCTTTAGGTTAGCAGCCCAATGCTTAGCCCACAACACCACTAGGGCTCCTTTCTGGCCACTACTTACCCATTAAGGAACTCAGATACTACTAATCGAATACTACTAGTCAGTCAACATCTCTCTCCTCAACTCTAAGAAGTTCAGTTATTTTCAAATATATCTAAAAAAAATTTTTTTTTAATCAAACCAGGCAATTTGTGTTTATTGTAAGTATGTAACTGTGTTTTCATACAAGGGAGCTTCAAAAATTCTTGGAAAATGGAATTAAAAGACAATAGAGTTTTGGCACAAAACTTTTTGAAAACCCCGTCATATACATGGGGTTAGTTAAGTATATAAGAACATGTGTCCCAAAGCTTTGGATGAATTCCACAAAATGGCTCATGGTCTCTCTCCTCATGCTTCATTTATGTGTCCTTTTGGAACACAGTCACCAAATACTGCTAATAGAATATTTTGCCAATGAGTTTTTATAAATATTATAGCATATGGAACTACAGCTCTAGTGCTCTTATCTAGTACATCATAGATTTTCTAATTGTTATTGTTGTGAAGTGCCGTCAAGTCGGTTCCTACCCATAGTGTCCCTGGATAGGGTTTCCGAGGAGCAGCTGGTGAGCTTGAATCACCGACAGTGTAGTTCAACTGGCTTTGCAGTCTGGTGCATTAACCCAATAGGTGTCTATAATTTACTAGTCTACCTCCTAAATATCTAACATCCATGTCTAACACTAGTTTTCACTCATTCATTCATTCAATCAATATTTATGAATGCTTGCTATGTGCCAGACCCTGTCCTAGTGAATGAAGATGGAGCTATAACTAAGTCATACTCCTTGCTCCATGCAGCAAACAGATGCCTTAATGCAAATTCAATCATTAAAAAATCAAAATTGAAAATAACTCTTGCCATTAGGTCATTTCTGACTTATAGCTATCCTACAGGACGGCGTATAATTGTCAAGGCTGTAGTCTTTACAGAAGCAGATTGCCACATCTTTATCCAATTGAACAACTGGTAGGTTGAAACAACCTGAGCACTGAACCACTACACTACCAGGGTTTCTAAAAAACGTGACCTCTAAGCCAACAGCACTATTACTGAGTCAAGCCCAATTCATAATGACCCTGCAGGACAGGGTAGAAGTGCCCCATAGGATCTCCAAGGCTGTAAATCTTTAGGGAAGCAAATTTCTCTGCATCTTTCAGTTGATAGCAGAGTACTTTAACCACTGTGCCACCAGAGCCCCTTAAAAAAAAAAAAAAAAGATGAAACTAGGTTGCATATAGAATAACTATTTGCTTTTTAGTAATGTATATTTCCAAAACTGCTCACTTAATGTACATCCAGAGAGAAAACCTTTCCCACATATTTGCAAATATGATAATCAACAACTTGTAGTGACAAGGAAAACAAATTTCATAGTGTTAATTCATTTTCCAATCCATTTCATGGGTGGGGTTTCATAATTAAAGCCCCCAGTGAATAATAGCTTTACATTGTATTTTCAATTTTCAAAGTATTTCCGTTGCTGTGAAGTGCTGTTGAGCCGGTTCCAACCCATAGCTACCTTGTATAGGGTTTCCAAGAAGCAGCTGGTGAGTTTGAACTGCAAGGATGGCAGTTCAAAAGGCTTTGCAGTCTGGTACATTAACCCACAGCACAACACCAGAACTACTACTGTGTTGTTCTTGTTGTTGTTAGGTGCCATTGAATTGGTGCCGACCCATAGCAACCTTATGCACAGCAGAACAAAACACAGGCCAATCCTAGGCCAAGCTTGAGTCTATTGATGCTGACACTTGGCCATTCCATCTCGTTGGGGTCTTCCTCTTTTTCACTGACCCTCCACCTTACCAAATATGAACTCCTTCATCAGTGACTGTTCCCTCCTGACAATATGTCCAAGTATGAGAGACCAAGTTTGGCCATCTTGGCCTCCAAGGAGCACTCTGGCTGCACTTGTTCCAAAACAGATCTATTGGTTCTTTTGGCAGCCCATGGCACTTTCAATATTCTCCTCTGATACCATACAAAGTATCACTTCTTCTACAGTCTTCCTTATTCACTGTCCAGCTTTCGCAAGCACATGAGGTTATTGAAAATAGCATGGCTTGGGTCAGGTGCACCTTAGTCCTCAAGCTGACATCTTTGCTCTTCAACACTTTAAAAAGGTCTTGTGCAGAAGATGTGACTAATGTAATACATCGTTTGATTTCTTGACTGCTGCTTCTGTGAGTGTTGATAGTTAATCCAAGGAGAATGCAGTCCTTGACAAATTCAATCTTTTCTCCATTGATAAGAATGTTATCTATTGGTCCAGTGGTGAGGATTTTTGTTTTCTTTACATTGAGATGTAATCCATACTGAAGGCTGTGCTCTTCGATCTTCATCAGTAAATGTTGCAAGTCCTCTTCACTTTCAGCAAACAAGGCTGTATCATTTGCATATCGCAGGTTGTTAATGAGTCTTCCTCTGATCCTCATGCTATCTTCTTTTTCACATAATCCAGCTTCCTGGCTTATTTGCTCAGCATACAGGTTGAATAAGTATGCTGAAAGAATACAACCTTGTCACACACCTTTCTTAATTTTAGACCATTCAGTGTTCCCATGTTCTTTTTGAACAACTGCCTCTTGGTCCAGGTACAGATTCCTCATGAGCACAATTAAGTGTTCCGGAACACTCATACTTAGCAATGTTATCCATAGTTTATCATGATCCATACAATCGAAAGCCTTTGCGTAGTCAATAAAGCACAGGTAAACATCTTTCTGATAATCTCTGCTTTTAGCCAAGATCCATCGGACATCAGCAATGATATCCCTCATTCCACGGCCTCTTCTGAATCCAGCTTGAACCTCTGCAAGTTCTCTGTTAATGTATGATTGTAGCCGTTTCTGTATTACCTTTATCAAAACTTTACTTGCATGGGATATCAAAGAGATTATCCGATGATTTCCATATTCTGTTGGGTCACCTCTCTTTGAAATGGGCACAAATATGGATCTCTTCCAATTAGTCAGCCAGATAGTTATCTTCCAAATTTCTTAGCAGAGATGAGTGAGTGCCTCCTGTGCTGCCTCACTTTCTTGAATGATTTCAGTTTTTATTCCATCATTTCCTGGGGCCTTGTTCTTTGCCAATTCCTTCAATGCACCTTGGACTTCTTCCTTCAGTATCATTGGCTCTTGTTCATATGGTATCTCTTGAAATGGTTGGACATTAACCATTTCGTTTTGGTACAGTGACTCTGTGTATTCCTTCCATCTTCTCTTGATGCTTTCTGCATCATTCAATAATTTGCCCAGTGAATCTTTCAGTAATGAAAGTCGAGGCTTGAATTTTTTCTTCAGTTCCCCCAGATTGAGAAATGCAGAGCATGTTCTTCCTTTTTGGTTTTCTGATTCCAGATCTTGACACATTTTGTTGTAATATTTGGCTTTATCTTCTTGAGCTGATCTTTTCGAAATTTTTTGTTCAGCTCTTGGACCTCCTCATTTCTTCCATTTGCTTTAGCATCTCAACGTTGGAGAGCAAGTCTCAGTGTCTCTTCTGACATCCATTTTGACCTTGTCCTTCTTTCTTGTCTTCTCAATGACTTTTTGCTTTCTTCATGTATAACGTTCTTGATGTCATCCCACAACTCTTCTGGTCTTCGGTCTTTAGTGTTTAATGTATCAAAGCTGTTCTTCAGATGATCTCTAAATTCAGGTGGGATATATTCAAGGTCATATCTTGGCTCTTGTGGACTTGTTTTCATTTTCTTCAGCTTCAGTTTGAATTTGCATATGAGTAATCAATGGTCTGTTCCACAGTCTGCCCCTGGCCTTGTTTTCACTGATGATATGGAGCTTTTCCATCATCTCTTTCCGCAGATGTAGTCAATTTGATTTCTATGTATTCCATCTGGTGAGGTCCATGTATAGTCATCTCTTATGATGTCTAAAGAAGGCATTTGAAATGAACAAATCATTGGTTTTGCAGAATTCTATCATGTGTTCTCCAGCATTATTTCTATCACCAAGGCCATATTTTCCTACTACTGATCCTTCTTCTTTGCTCCCAATCTTTGCATTCCAATCACCAGTAATGATCAACACATCTTGATTGCATGTTTGATCAATTTCAGATTGAAAAAGTTGGTAGAATTCTTGTATTTCATCCTCACAGGCTTTAGTGGTTGGTGCGTAAATTTAAATAATAGTGGTATTAACTGGGCTTCTCTCTAGGTGCATGGTTATTATCCTATCACAGACAGCATTGTACCTCATCACTGATCTGGATATGTTCTTTTTGACAATGAATGCAACACCATTCCTCTTCAATTTGTCATTCCCAGCATAGCAGGCCATGTGGTTGTCAGATTCAAAATGGCCAATACCATTCCATTTCAGCTCACTAATGCCTAAGATTTCAATGTTTATGCGTTCCATTTCATTTTTGACAACTTCCAATTTTCCCAGATTCATACTTCATACGTCCCATGTTCCGATTTTCAGTGGATGTTTACAGTTGTTTCTCTTCATTTTGAGTTGTGCACCATCATCAAATGAAGGTCCCAAGGCCTTTTCTCCCATGGGCTTTAGTCTGTTCGCATCATCATGATCAACTCTACTTTGAGGAGGCAGCTCTTCACCCAATCGCATGTTAAGTGCCTTCCCACCTGAGGGGCTCATTTTCTGGCACTATATCTGACAGTGTTTCTCTGCTACTCATAAGGTTTTCAGTGACTAAATATTCGGAAGTAGTTTGTCACTCCTTCTTCCTAGTCTGTCTTCATCTGGAAGCTCATCTGAAACCTGTCCACCATAGGTGACCCTGCTGGTATTTAAAATACCAGAGGCATAGCTTTCAGAATCACAGCAACTCACCAGCCACCATAGTACGACAAACTGACAGACGAGTGCTGGCCGTTTAAGATGTTAATGTTGTATATATATAAAGAGCTGTACATGTGGCATCAGAAAGTGAAGGGGAACTAAATTCACCTTCCTTTTGTTACAGAAAGATATGTGCATTCTTGTTTATAAAAAATTGAAATTATTTATGATTTGAAGGAGTATTTTTAAATTACCCTGTGGACTTTGAGACATGATAGTTTAATAGGCAACAGATACACATTTTCCTTTACGTCTTACCTCCTTTTGTCCCCAGTATTCAGCTAAATGTTCCAAAAGAGCCTCCATGAGAGGCAGGAAACATGATTTTCAGCAGCTGGGCCAGCCCATTTCATTATACCCACAGGACTTTTGCTTGCCCTGAGTGTATAGTAGAAATTGAACACAACCTGCAGCCTGGAAATGTCCTGGAGGACAGGAACACAGGGTACAGGCCACTTACAGGCCTTTGGTAAATGAAATGGCTTCAGGGCCTGTACCCTTACCTCCCCCTCCAGCCTTCATCTCCCTCCAGCCTTCACCTCCCACTCCAGCCTTCCCCTCCCCCTCTACTTCTAGCTCATCACCTTCACCTCCTCCAGAAAGCTGTCTCTGTTAGACTAAGTTCTCTCCTTTAGTTTAAACCACTTAAGCCTTTTCATGCATAGTAACCCCTATAGTTCATTATATTAAGGTGTTAAATATATATTTTTTAAATCAGGCATCAAATTGAATATATTATATTTTTATAACATGATAATTCACAAAATAATGCTAAGAAAAAAGGCATTTCATAACTTTGATATCATTGTCTTTTAAAAGGCAAACATTCATGACATACACATGCATATGTACACACATGCTCACATGGAAAAGCCGCTAGAAGGAGAACCAGCAAAATTCAACATTAGTTATTTCTATGTGTTAGGACAATGGGGTTTGTTTTATTATTATTATTATTGTGATTTGTGCTCCATCAGCAAATGAAGGTTATGAAAGCTTGGTTCCATTTATGTCATTATGGTCAACTAGACTTTGAGGAGGCAGTTCTTCCCCCAATGTTTTTTTGGTGTGTGTGTTTTTTTTAATGTTTTTAGTGTGAATTGAGCGTTCATTTACATGGGAGAACATCAGCTTTATCTTCACCCTATCGGATTTTGTTTCATTACAATGATTACAATCCCCTCCATGCATCAATCATTCAACAGCATTTGCTTCTATTCCCTCTGTTGTTGTTTTGTTTTTGATGTACACCGAAGCACTCAGGAATATACAACCATTCAAACAACCAGAGGGTACATGCCACAAGCCTGCCCTCCGGCCACCAGCACACTGCCCCTCTCCCTCCTTGAGTCCAGAGTCCCCAGCTGCGCCATCTCTCCACGTCATCGTCTCTACCTCCATCTCTGGCATCACTGCTTCTTGATAGGGTCCGGCACTCCACTTTTCTCCCCTGATGGTCCCAGGGACCTCCGCTACTGGACTGCAAGATCAACCATTCCCCTCCTTTTGTTACAAAACATCTACCTTTACATTTGCAACACTCACAATCAATCCTGATAGCAACTGTTCACTATTGAACCACAAGAGTATTATCCCTATCTCCTTTCAGCAGTCCCATCCAGACAGATTGGAAATCATTCAGTGCAGATTATACCTTCCCCTGCACCCTCTGGAACTAGGCTCCCTTGTGAAAACTTGTAAACCAGTCACTTCGTGCCTTTGTAGTCCCCCCATTTTGGGTAGCCAATGTCTAAATTGCCCATCCCTGTCAATCCTGTCACCAGCAAGACCACATGCCTGCTCGTGTATTTATTCCCCAATGGGTGTTTTATATGTGCCCTGTACTGAACAAGAAAAAAAAAAAAATCATTCTAAGACTTTAAAAGTATTAAGCAAAAATACCAACTGTGTATATCCATTTGTCTTTGTTGACAGGTTATTTGTATTTATTTTCATGTGCAGATTTTACTTCCTCAAGGGACTTCAGATTCCTAGTAGACCTCCTACTTGTTTTGTTGTCTCCAGAGAGTATTTTATACATGGTAAAAATCGTATGCTCGCTTATTGACCCAAACAAAGGGATGAGAAAGTTGCTCTGATCTAGTTTTGACGACTACAATTGCCTTTCTTTTGTAAAGATAAATATCTGATTATGAGACAATGTGAAACATTTTAAGTTGTTTTAAAACACAATATGAGCTGCTCTTACTGTTGTTATTGTCCTCACGATAGGCCTGAAAGCTCATCTACATTCATTTTGACCTGCGTCCCTATCCTTGGTCTCCAGGCACAGGAGATACACTGAGCTGGCATCCTTGCTGTGGGATAAACACAGCCATTTATTGGTATTGGCAGGTTGGCCTGTTTCATCATTAATCGATCATTCCAGTGTGCTCCTGAGGCATTCCTCTAGGGAGCAGAGGGAGTGAACACGATTTGCTTGGTTGGGTTTGGTGGCAACACACCGTGAAAGAAATTTTCAAGGTATTTTATCAATAAAAGAAGTCACTTGCCTGTGCCACAGCATGCGTTTTACACCAAAAGATAATCAGAACTAGGATACCCATCAATTTTGACTTTTCAGGAAGAGTTTTTGTAGTTATTCATGCCCTTCAAAACAAAACAACAAAGCAATTGTCATTGAGTTGACTCTGACACCTGATGACCTCATGTGTGTCAGAGAAGAGCTGTGCTCTATACAGTTTTCAGTGGCTGGTATCTTGGGAGTAGAACACCAAGCCTTTTTTCTGAGGCGCTTCAAGGAGCACTTGAACCTCCAACCCTTTAGTTAGCAACCAAATGCATTAGCTGTTTTCATTACCAAGGGACATCACCACGCTTGTTGCTGTTGTTTAGTGCCATCGAGTTGATTCTGACCCATAGAGACCCTGTACAGGGTTTCCGAGAAGCAGCTGGTAAGCTTGAACCACCGACCTTGCAGTTCCAATGGCTTTGTAGTCGGGCGCATTAACCCACAGTGCCACACCAGGACTCCTTACTTGGCTGCAAATGTTTCTCCCAGAGGGATGTTGTTGTTAAGTGCCGTGGAGTCGATTCCGACTCATAGAGACCCTGTACAGGGTTTCTGCGGCTGTAAATCTTTACAGGAGCAGAAAGCGTAATCTTTCTCCAGGAACAGCTGGTAGTTTTGAACTGCTGACCTTAAGGTTCGCAGCCCAATTCATAACTACTACGCTACCAGAGCTCCTTGTAGCATGACTTTTATACTAGAGGGATGGGGGTCAGAGGAGCACTTGGTGTCCTGTCCCCTCTGCTACTTCATTCTCACAGTGGACTCAGTCCTCAGCTGTTGCATCACCTGCAGGGAGCAGACAGAGGAGAAGCAACCTGGCACCACAGTTCTGGAATGCCAAGGACCACACTGAGATGCAGACGATGCCACTTTGCCCCTTTTTATTGTTGCAGTCCTAACCTTTGAAGAATATTGGTAGAAGAGGCATTCTGTACAAGGAGTCAAGACCTGTGGAGTAACAGGGCTTTGAACCCGAGTTGTTAAATTTACAAATAACCTAAGTGAATCTCTTAGCCAAAGATGAAGAGAAATGGGATTTTGATTCACCTTGGGCACATAATGCATCACAAGAGAAAAACAGTCATCTTCCTCTGATCAAGGTCTATAAGTCATCATTCCAGGCAAAAGGCCCCTAAAAGAGAGAGAACATAGGGCCAGTGGTATTGATCCTCTCTTGGCTAATCAGAGATATAAGTATCTGAGTTCTTCCTGTATATGTGGCTAGATCGTGTCTTTACTTTATACCACTGTTCTTGTTGTTCTCAAATATAATGTTTTATTGGTTTCAATAAGAAAAAGTGAGAACAAGTTTAGCAATATCTTTCTTTAACTGAGATCAAAATTAGATTGACTATTAATTAGGTATCAAAAACCAATATGGAGAAAAATCTTAAGAAAGGATAAAAAACATGATTTATAAAAGAGAACTGGGCTAAATTCACAATTGTTTAAAAAAACAACAACATGCTACTTACTTGACAAGTGCCCCAACCAGCATTTTTCTTAAAGGCACTAAACTGTTTCTGCCAAGCAATATTTGATGGAACAGTCAGGGAGAGAAGATAATGAAGTCACCTCAGAGATCTGAGCAATTTTCTGAAACTGTTTTTCATTGCCTTTGACTCTGTTCCAGCTCACGACAAACCTATGTACCATTGTATTTTGATAAGTCATAATGTCTATTATGGGCATAAGGGCATTCAAGATGGCGGGTCGGGTAGATGTGCAGTGAGGAGCTCTGTCAGCAACAACACAGAATACAGGACCAAGCAGGCTCAGGGGATGGTCCCAGAACTCTGAACCACACATAAAGGAATATTTAGAAGCTTGGAAGGCTTACAGCTAGAGGATTTTGTAGCAGAATCAAGGAATCCATTCCTTTCTAATTCAAGAGCTCAGCTGCTCTCGGAGCCGCCATCTTGGGAGAGACCAAGCGGGGGAAGGATCAAAACAGTCATGAACGCCTGACAGAACCACGAAGATACAGGTGAGGACATTCTTCTGTTTTGTATCTGTTCATTAGTCTCTCACTGTCTGCGCAACTCCATTCTGGTGACTAGAGGGTATGCCTGAGCAAATGAACACCCTACTCCCTCCTTGGAGGGTTCTACTACGCATGTGCACAGATCTCCTCAAAATTTAAAGTGACAGTTTCTACTTTAAACCAAATGGCCACCACTCGTCTGTCAGTTTGTGCTACTGAGTTGCTGTGATTCTGAAAGCTATGCCACCGGTATTTTAAATACCAGCAGGGTCACCCATGGT
>NW_006408527.1:3675500-3722782 GCF_000296735.1 Chrysochloris asiatica | reverse complement strand
TTGCTGAAAGTGGAGAGGACTTAAAACATTTACTGATGAAGATCAAAGAGCATAGCCTTCAGTAAGGATTACACCTCAATGTAAAGAAAACAAAAATCTTCACCACTGCACAAATAAACAACACTCTTATCAATGGAGAAAAGATTGAAGTTGTCAAGGACTCCATTCTTCTTGGATCCACTATCAAGTGTCAAGGAAGCAGCAGTGAAGAAATTAAATGACGTATTGCATTAGTCAAATCTGCTTTTTAAAAAAGACCTTTTTAAAGTGTTGAAGAGCAAAGATGTCAGCTTGAGGACTAAGGTGCATCCGACCCAAGCCATGGTATTTTCAATAAGCTCATATGCATGTGAAAGCTGGACAGTGAATAAGGAAGACCGGAGAAGAATTGATGCTTTTGTGTTATGGTGTTGGAGGAGAATATTGAAAATGCATGGGCTTTCAAAAGAACCAATAAATCTGTTTTGGAAGAAGTGCAGCCAGAGTGCTTCTTGGAGCCCAAGGTGGCCAAACTTCTTCTCTCATACTTCAAACATATTGTTAGGAGAGACCAATCGCTGGAGAAGGATATCATGTTTGGTAAGGTGGAGTGTCAGAGAAAAAGAGGAAGACCTCCAACTAGATGGATTGACCAAGTGGCAGCATCAATGAACTGAAGCGTGGCAACAGTAGTGAGGTTGGCCCAGGATTGGGTAGTTTTTCGTTCTGCTGTGCATAAGGTCGCTATGGGTCGGTACCGACTCGATGGCACTTAACAACAGCAATAACAAATGTCTATTAAGTATAATTATATTTTCTAGTTACATATAAATAGGGCTTGAGGCACTGCTGGTTTAATGGCAGAATTCTCGCCTTCCATGCAGGAGACCTGGGTTTGATTCCCAGCCAATTCTCCACATCCACAGCCAGCACTCATCCCTAGGTGGAAGTGTGTGTGTTGCTATGATGCTGTATAGGTTTCAGTGGTGCTTCCAGGCTATGGTGGACTGGGAAGAAAGGCCATTCAAAGCTCAGTCAATGAAAACCCTATGGATCATGAAAGTCAGATCCATAATTGATCATGTTACAGCAGTGGTTACGAATCAGGCTGCTAATCTCATGGTGGTCAGAATTTCAAAACTACCAGCTGTTTTGTGGGAGAAATATGAGGCTTTCCGCTCCTGTAAAGATCTAAAGCCTTGGAAACCCTATACAGGTTCGCTATGTCAGAACCGATACCATGGCACATAACAACAACAACAACATGCATACAACCAGGGAGCACTCCAATCCATTGTGCATGGGGTCACATAAATCAGGCCCAACTTGACAGCAGCTAACAGCACATATAGAGCTTAAATAGAAAAAAGCAAGTTGCAGTGCTCCTTTGAATTCTTTCTTCTAAAGAAAAGCACAAAACAATAACTACAAAAATCACAGTATCATTCTCTCTTTCACTTTTAATTCCTTATCTCTTCAACTTGAACTGATTGGCAGTATCTTGAGTGTAGGACCCAAGTCATGTATATAGTTTGCCCCTCCACAGTGTCTAATCCAGTACTGTGGGCTCCAAGCACTATACACGCTTCCTAAATTGATGAAAACCAACATGTGCATAGCATGCTTTAATCTGCATAGCACTTGTGCATCTGGGCAGATCTCAGTGTGTCCTGCTGAGCCAAGAGCATGAAACTGAAGTTCCAAGGGAATAATTGATTTGCTTTGTATCATACAGAAAATGTGACTGAGTTGGAACCAAAACTCAAAATCAACTTTGATTATTAGTTGTTTTTCCCAAATTGAAACTATAAAAAGTGGTGTCAAGATGGTGCCGAAAGAAGCGGCCCAAATGGTGGTGTAGTCAGATGCCTCACATAACATCCCTCTTACAACAAAGTGAATTTGATATAGATGACAACTTTGGCATGCTGCGCATCAAGGGCAGGGCTAAAGAATCAGACCAAGTGCCAAGTGGAAGGAGAGACTGTACAAAAACAGCAGACACAGGGATTTATGGGTCACCAGCACTCTGCCAGCCAAACCTGTACAGCGTGGCCGTGTTGAAACAAGCACCCGGCATTCCCAGCTGAAGGCCCCATCACTTGGTACAATCCAGGAGTAATTTGGCAACTGTGTCTAGGGCCAGGCAAGTGTGCTCCCCAACCTTCAAAAATTAAATGTATGTACCTCATTTGCTGTGCCCCACCAACCCCCATTCCACTGACCCATGGATCTGAAGTGTTCCCCACTCCTTCACCCATCTCTTCCCTCTATCACACATGATCACATTCTGGCAGCATTCACCAGTGCTCTGCCCCCTGAGCCGGAACACATGGACCAACCACACCCACCGTTTCACTCGGTTCTTCATTCCAGGAATCTGCGGATCAGAAGTGCCCATATCTCCACCTCGTCACTGGTACCAGAGGCCCATGGATTGGAGGTACCCCTTCTATGTCCTAGTCACTTACACCAGGGGCCCATGGTTTTGTGGTGCCTGTACATATGCCTAGCCACCCATGCTAGGGTCCCACAAACCAACGGCACCTGCTCTTCCCTCCAACTACCTGTGCCAGGGGCCAGAGGATCAGTGGCACACCCTTACCTGCATCACCTTCTAGAGGAGAGGGACCCACTTTCCTAGCAGGTACCCATGGACTGAGGTATCACGATACCCCTGTCTCTTCCAAATCCCAGGCCCTTCCTGTGCCACTGGAGACTCATGCCTTCTCTGACTATCTGTGCATAGCCCTGCCTGCCTGGGACCACTGTGGGGTTTTATACCTCCCACCTAGTGACTGACAACTTGGGCACCCTGACATCAACCACCTGGCAACCTGTAGTGCATATATATGTATATATAAAACACCTCTCCTGATGACCAGTAAGAATCCTCCCTGTACTCATGCCCAGGTGACTGGCTGGACAGACACAACACCCCACCAGCAATGATGGCTCCATCCTTAGCTGCCCTGCAAGAAAAATGAACAAAGACCCACAGTCTCACACCAAGCAGCTGTCCCACTTTCCGGGTGACAGGAGGTGAGGGCACTAGTGTGGTCAGATTAGTGACCAGAGCAGCACATATATCCCACTCACTCAGATATATCAAAGCAAAACCAAACACAAAGTCAGGACAGACAATGAATAAAAATGATAATGCCTTGGTGCTTCAAAGACAGCTGACAATATGGATTCACATAAAGAAGCTGGATGACATGACTCTAACAATTGACCAAAACAAAGGATCAGAAAACCTTCTGGAGGAAGAAATGTTAATGAAACTACCTTATAAGGAATTCAAAAGACTAACAGTTTTCACCAAGAGATCAAAGGAGGAATAAAAGAAAACATGGGGGTGGGGAACAAGGAAAACACCGACAAATAAAGGAAACCACAGACACAAATCAAGGAAACCACAGTGGCAGTGGGAAAGCTTTCTAGCCCTAGCATCTCCACCTAACATCTATTTTACTTCTTTTGTGCTTGCTTCTTTGCATAGTGTACTGATTTTACATCTCAAAAGTGGCTGGGTTTAAGACACACCCTTCAGTAAGTACTTGATTATGAACCATAAGGTTCATGGTTCAAGCCCACCAGCCACTCTGTGGAAGAAAGATGAGACTCTCAGCTCTGGCAAAGATTTAAAAGCCTTGGAAACTCTATGCAGGGTATTTATGAGTTGGGATCCTACTCAAAGGCATTTAACAACATAAGACATAAGGGTGTACTGGTGTGGCCCTGTAGGATAAACACTAGACTGCTAACAATAAGATCAGTGGTTCAAATCCACCTGTTGCTCCTTGGAAATTCTATACAGGATCACTATGAGTTGGACCCAACTCGACAGCACTTACCAACAACAACATAGGACATGAGAGGAGAACTGAATCAATAAAAGACAGGATAGGCAAAATAGAGGACAAATTCCTTGACAACAATTTGCTTGAGTAAAAGTCAGAAAAAAAGGAATGAGGAAAAATAAAGAAAGTCTAAGATTTAGGTGGGATACTATCAAGAAGAAAAATTTATGGTGATTAGAATTTTAGAATAAATAAATAGAAGGACACACAGAGGAATTTCTGATGATTTGCTGCCAAAAAACTTTCCTAACATCATAAAAGATGAAAAGATAAACACCAAGAGGCTCAATGCATCGAAAAGAAAATCACAGAGACATATCATAATCAAATTTTCCAAAACCAAAGAGAAAGAAAGCATTCTGAGAAGAGCTCGGGAAAAATGACAATCCACCTACAATAAGGCCAAGTTCTGATTACTCAGCAGAAACCAGGCTGGCAAGAAGGCAGTGGGGATGATATACATAAAATCTTGAAAGGAAAAAAAATCACCAACTAAGGATAATATATCCAGCAAAACTGTCTTTTAAGTACACTGGTGAAATTAGGCTATTTCTAGATAAACAGAAATTAAGGAAATTTGTTAAGAGCTAGATCAACCTTACAAGAAATATTAAGGGGAGTCCTTCAGACAGAGAACCGACCACATCAGAAAATAACCTGAGGTTAAGACACAGGACAGCATCAGCAAGATACCAACCTAGATAAAGACTTCTTAAAAAGAGAAAAAAACTACGACTAAAAATTGACCAGAGATGCCAATCTGTAAATGACAACATCTAAACAAAAGAGGGGAGTAAATAGTGCAGTTGGCAAAATATTGAATGATGCAGAAATCATCAAAAGAAGATGGAAGGAATACATAGTCACTGTACCAAAAAGTAATGTTCACTGTTTGACCATTTCAAGAGATAGCATATGATCAAGAGCCAAGGATACTGAAGGAAGAAGTCCAAGAAGCATCAAAGGCATTGGCAAAAAGCAAGGTGCCAAGAATTAATGGAATACAAATTGAAATATTTCAACAAACTGAGGCTGCACTGGAGGCACTCACTCATTTCAGCCAAGAAATTTGGAAGACAACTACTTGGCCAACTGACTGGAAGAGGAGATCCATATTTGTGCCCACTCCAAAGAGAGGTGACCTAACAGAATGTGCAAATCATTGGACAATATCAGTGTCACATACAAGTAACATTTTGCTAAAGATAATTTTAAAATATCTGCAACCATTATGTTGACAGAGAACTTCCAGAGGCTGAAACCAGAGTCAGAAGAGGATGCAGAATGAGGGATATCATTGCTGATGACAGATGCATCCTGGCTGAAAGCAGAGAATACCAGAAAGATGTTTACCTGTGCTTTAATGACTACTCAAAGGCTTCCAATGATCATGACAAGCTATGGACAACACTGCAAAGTATGAGTATTTATGAACACTTAAATGTGCTCTTGAGGAACCTGTACAAAGACCAAAAGGTAGTTGTTCAAATAGAACAAGGAAACACTGAATGGTTTAAAATTAGGAAAGTTGTGTACCAAGGTTGTATTCTTTTACCATATTTATTCAATCTGCATGATTAGCAAATAATCTGAAGAACTGGACGTTGTGAAGAAAAACAGGGCATCAGGATTAGAGGAAGACTTATCAATAACCTGCTATACACAGATGATACAGCCTTGCTTGCTGAAAGATAAGAGGACTTAAAATATTTACTGATGAAGATCAAAGACCACAGCCTTTGGTAAGGGTTGTACCTCAATGTAAAGGAAACAAGAATCCTCTCCAATGGACCAATAAACAACATCCATAAAAATGAAGAAAAGATTGACATTGTCAAAGATTTCATTTGGTTTGGATCAATCTTCAATACTCATGGAAGCAGCAGTCAAGAAACCAAACAACGTATTGCATTAGGCAAACCTACTGCACAATACCTCTTTAAAGTGTTCAGAAGCAAAGTTGTCAGTTTGAGGACCAAGGTACACCTGACCCAAGCCATGATATTTTCAATAACCTCACACACATGTGAAAGTTAAACAATGTATAAAGAAGATGGTAGAAGAATTGATGCATTTAAATTATGGTGTTGGAGGAGAATATTGCAAGTATCATGGACTGCCAAGGAGTCCTGGTGTGGTGCTGTGGGTAATGCGCTGGACTGCAAGGTCAGTTTGAATCACAAGGTCAGTGGTTCAAAGCCAGTCTGAACCAATTCAACAGTACTTAACAACAACAACAACAGCAACAATGGACTGTCAAAAGAACAAACCAATCTGTGTTGGAAGAAGTACAGCCAGAATGCTCCTTGGAAGCCAGGATGGTCAGACTTTGTCTCTCATACTTCAGACATATTATCAGAAAGGACCAGTCCCTGGAGAAGGATATCATGTTTGGTAAAGTGGAGAGTCAGAGAAAAAGAGGAAGACCCCCAATGACACTGATTGGCACAGTGGCAGTAGCAATGGGCTCAAAATAGCAATGATTGTGAGGACTGGGTAGTGTGTGAGGTTGGCTCAGGATTGTTCTGTTGTACATAGGGTGGCTATGAGTCAGTATCAGTTTGACTGCACCTAAAACAACAACAACAAATACTGTGGTGATAGAACTTTCATATGGAGGAAAAAGTCAAGGAGATTTCAAAAATATAAAAGACTGCTTCAAACTTGTTATTGTTGTTGTTAAGTGCCTTTGAGTCGGTTCCGACCCATAGAGACCCTGTACAGGGTTTCCGAGGTGTAAATCCTTACGGGAGTAGAAAGCCTCATCTTTCTCCCGCGGAGCGGCTGGTAGTTTCGAACCACTGACCTTAAGGTTCGCAGCCTGATTCGTAACCACTACACTACCAGAGCTTCAAACTTAGGGAGCTAAAAATAAGATTTAAGGTAACCACAAAGAAAGTTGGCAAACCTACTCATCAAAATAAAAAAGGAGAAAAACATAGAGATTCACTAAACACAAAATCATCAACAATGAAATAAATGAAAAGAAAATCCACAAAGAACAAGAACTCAGCACAGAAAATTAAGTAGAACAAAGAAACCATCAATACCACACATTCTCTCTCACATACACACACGCAAATCACAATAAAATGATAGCAGCAAACTCATATCTATCAGTAGTCACAATGCAAATGGCTTAAATGCACCAGTATAGATACAGAGTGACAGTATGAATTAAAAAATGATCCATCAATATACTATCTACAAAAGATAAATCTTAAATATAAATATTTAATTAAACTAAAACTCAGAATATAGAAAAATGTTTTAAGCAAGTAATAATAAAAACAGCAGGAGTAGCAATTTTCTCTGAAAAATAGACTTTAAGGCAAAATTAGCCATAAAAGATCAGGAAGGACATTATATGAGGAGATTCAAAAAGTTCATGGACAAAGGATTTTAAAAGGTAATGGAACTTTTCCACAAAAATTTTGAAGTCCTCTCATTTAAGTAAAGGGCCAATCCACCAAGAGGACCTCGACATAATAATTATATACACACCCAGTGGCATCAAACAAATACATACAAACAAACAAAATACATACATAGAAAATACATCAAACAAACTCTAACATGACTGAAACGAGAAATACAGTCCCACAATAATAGTTTGTTGTTGTTGTTGTTGTTAAGTGTTGTTGAGTCAGTTCCAAGCCACATCAACCCTATATAGGGTTTACAAGGAGTGACTGGTGAGCTTGAACTGCCAACCTTTTGGTTCAAACTGACCTTGCAGTCCAGTGCATTAACCTACAGAACAATTAGAAAGAAACTCAACAAAGATAGAAAGGGTCTAAATGCCCCATTCTACCAACATAACCTCATAGGCATATGCAGAACACCCACCCAACAGCAGCAAACTATACATTCTTTCCCAATGCACAAAAATCATTCTCCAGAATAGACTGCAAGCTTTAATAAAGTCTAAAATATAGAAATAATGCAAACTATTGTCTCTGATCAAAACTCTAAAAAACTATAACTCAATAACAGGAAGAGCATGAGGAAAAAATCAAGTACATGGAAACTGAGTAAGACTTGTCTTAAAATCACTAGGTGACATTAGAAATTAAAGATTAAATTTTTCAAATTCCTAGAACCATAACAGGTTACAAGTTGGACTGCTAACCATAAGGTCAGCAGTTCAAATCTACCAGCTGCTCCATGGGAGAAAGATAATGTTTTCTGCTCCCATAAAGATCTAAGCCTTGGAAACCCTACACAGGGTTCACTATGGGTTGGAACTGACTCCACGACACACAACCACCACCACCAGACCCAAATAGGAATAAAGACCACCAACAAAGAAGGGCCAAAATCAAAACATGATTGTTAACAACTCAAATAGAAAGAGAGCTGCAAAAGAAGTCCACAGTCACCAGAAGAAAGGAAATAATAAGGGTTACAGCAGAAATCAATGAACCATAGAACAGGAAAGCAATACAAGGACTCAATCAGACCAGAAGTTGGTTCTTTCAAAGGATCGACAAAACTGACAAACCACTGGCCTAATTGATAAAAGAAAAGCAAGAGAAGAAGCAAATAACCCAAATAAGAAATAAGATTACAATAAAACGAACTGAAATATAAAGAATCAAAACAGAATACAATGAAAACTCGTACTCCAACAAATTTGAAAATCTAGAGGAAATGAACAAATTTCTAGAGATACACTACCTCCCTACCTAATCTAGGGAGCACAGTGGCTTCATATGATAAACACCAGACTGAGGATCACAAGGCCCACTGTTCAAGACTGCCAGCCACTCCCCAAGAGAAAGATGAGGCTTTCTGCTCCTGCAAAGGTTTAAAGTCCTGAAATCGACTTGCTGGTACTTAACAACAGCACCTAAATAAACACAAACTAAAGTAGAAACACTGAACAGACTCACAATAAAAGAAGAGATTGAAGAGGTAATTTAAAAACTCATCCCTAGACCACCCCACACCCCCACAAAGTTCTGGACCAAATGGCTTCAGTGGAGAATCTACCAAACTTTCAGATAACCTCATAATGTTATCACTCAAATTATTTCAAGGCATAGAAGCAGAAGAAATACTCCCAGATGCATTTCATGAAGCTGGCATAACCCTGATACCAAAGCCTAGTGAAGACACCATTGAATGAGAAAATTTCAGGCCAATATTTCTCATAAATATAGATGCAAAATATGTGAACAAAATTCTAGCCAGTAATATTCAACAGCATATAAGACATAATACGCCACAACTAAGTGGGTTTCATACTAGGCATGCAAGGATGGTTCAACAAAAGAAAATCAATCAACATATTCCACTATAAAAATAAAACAAAAGAATCACACAATCTTCTCAATCATTCTAGAAATGGCATTTGATAAGGTCTAAAACCCATTCCTGATTCAAAAAAAAAAATTTTTTTTTTAACTCTCAACAAAATAGGAATATAAGGGAAATTTCTCAACTTAATAATAAAGGCCATTTATACAACACCTGCAGTCAACATTATTCTCAATGTGGAGAGAGTGAAAGTATTCCCTTTGAGAACAGGAATCAGACAAAGATGCCCTTTATCAATAGTGTAATGGAAGTCCTAGGTAGAGCAGAAGACAAGAAAAGGAAATAAAGGGCATTCACATTGGTAAGGAAAAATTAGAACTATCCCTTTTCACAAATTATATGAACCTATATACTAGTCACAAAAAATCTCAAAGATTTCACAACAAAGCTACTAGATAGAACTCATAGGATTCAACAAAGTAGCAGAATACAAGACCAACACACAAAAATCTGTTGTATTCCTCTACACCACCAAAGAGAACTCAGAAAAGAAAACCAGGAAAACAATTCCATTTACAATAGCTCCCCAATATCGAATATATTTAGGAATAATTATAACCATGGATATAAAAGACCTGTACAAAGAAATCTACTATCAGACACCAAAACAGACCTACATAAAAAGAAAAAACATACAATGATCATGGATAGGAAATGTGAAAATATCAATACTATTTAAAGTGATTTATAGTCCTGGTGTGGTGCTGTAGGATAAGCACGGGACCGCTACCTGCAAAGTCGACAGTTCAAGCCCACCAGCCACTCAGTGGAAACCCTATACAGGGTCCTTATGAGTCAGAATTGACTCTACAGCACTTACCAACAACAATAGATATATTGCAATTCAAAATAAAATTCCAACATCATTTTTTAACAAAATGGAAAAACTAATCACTAACTTTAAACAGAAATGAAAGAGGCCCTGGATAAGTAAAAAGGAAAACAAAGTAAGAAACCTCACACTGCTTGATCTCAGAACTTAGACACAGACAGACAAGATAGCCAAAAAAGCCTTGTACTGGTAAGATGACAGATACCTAGACACGTGGAACAGAATTAAGAATCCAGAAGTAAATCAATCCATCTCTGGATAATCAATCTTCCTCAAAGACCCAACATCCATTAAATACGGAAGAGACTGTCTCTTTAACAAATGCTGTTGGCAAAACTGTATGTCTATCTGTAGAAAAATGAAATAGGACACATACCTCACACCATACACATAAACTAACCCAAACTGGAACAAAGACGTAAATATAAAATCTAAAATTATAAAGATCACTGAATTTAAAATAGACATAACTCTGTTGTTGTTAAGTGCTCTTGAGTTAACTCTGACTCATAGCAACCCTGAATAGGGTTTCCGAGGAGCAGCTGATGAATTTGAACTGCTGACCTTGTGGTTGACAGTTCAGTACTGATCCTACAGTGCCACACCAGGACTCCAGCATAACTCCAGGGGTCCTAATATATGGCATAAATAGAATTTCAAGCATAACTAAAAAGTACACAAATGGCAGGAAGTGAACTAGATAAAAGGGACCTCCTAAAAATTAAATGGAGTCCTGGTATGGCGCTGAGGTTAATGCACTGGACTGCAAGGTTGGTTTGAATCATAAGATCGGCAGTTCAAGCTCACCAGCTGCTCCTCAGAAACCCTATGTGTTGGAACCGACTCAATAGCATGTAACAACGACAATAAAAATTGAACAGTTATGCTCATCAAAAGACTTCTCTAAAATAGTAAAAGGAGAGTGTGGTGGATGGTGGCTCTGTAGGATAAGCACTAGACTGTGAGCTATAAGATCAGTGGTTCGAGACCACCAGGCGTTCCTTCAAAGATTTACAGGCTCAAACACTATACACAGGGGTCACTGTGAGTCAGAACCACTTGACAGCACTTAACAACAACAAAAAGCATAAAAACAGAACCTACATACCAGGGACAAAAAAGGTGGCTATGACACTAAATCTCTAAAATTTATAGAAAACTTCAACACCTCAACAACAAAAAGACAATCCAATTAAAAAATGGGCAAAGGCTATCAACAGATACTCCACCAAAGAAAGCATGCAGGCGGCTAACAAACAGATGAAGATATGCTGGTGATGGATCATTAACATTCCAAAAGTTAACCATACTCACTGTTGTCAAAGTCAGTAGTACATACTCAGAGAGAGATGCAACTCAAAACTACAATGAGATGCCAACAGTAAAGGTACTGATTAAAAAGAAAACAAAAGAGAAAGTAATCTGACAAAGTTGTGGGGAGATTGGAACTTTTATACACTGTTGGTAGGGATATAAGATGGAACAACCACTGTGGAAAACAGTGGGGTGTCTCATAGAAAGCTAGAAACAGAAATATCATATGATCCAGTAGTCTCCTTCCTAGGTATACAGGCAGTCCCTGGATTGCGAACAAGATCCATTCCTAGCTGTGTCTTTAAGAATTTGTCAAGGTTGAACCCGTTCTTCCATGATCAGTCATAGCTGAGAAAGTGTCGCCTGAACTGACCCAATTTTTTTAAGTTACGATGAACTTGACAGATACTCCAAAAGGGAAAAATTATAAATGGAAGGTTTGCTAGTGACTTAATCTCCCTCTTACAGAAGAAGGGCAATGTATGTACTGCATAGCAAACAAATCTTGAGCTCACAAATTCTGAGTATTGGAAGAACTCCTGCCCTGCTCAAAGATGGTGGCACCCTGCTCAAACATGACCGTGCAGCTTTGAATGTGTGTTGCTCTCCGAGAATCCTTACAGTAATCTAATCATACTCACAACTATACCTTTTCTGAGTCTCCCATCCCTAATTTTTCCTGTTGTAGGTACTGTGCCAAATCTGCCAAATTATAAAACGTCAATTCTTCTTTCACTTCCTCAGCCATGACAGAACTGGTTTAAAGAACAAGCAGGAGTTGTCTGTAAATTGGACATTCATAACCCAGGAACTGCCTGTGCACTCTAAAGACATCAGGGTTGCAGCATGAATAGACAGGTACACCCATGTTCATTGGAGCATTCTTCACAATAGCATAACTATGGAAACAACCCAAGTGCCTATCAATGCATGAATAAACTATAGTACACAAACTCAATGGAATACTATGCAACAACAAAGAATAACTATAAATCCATGGATCAATTTGGAGGACATTATACTGAGTGCAATAAGTCAATCACAAAGAAACATACTTTATGAGACCACTATTATTATACAAAATGAAAACAAGAAAAGGTTTACACACAGATAAAGAAAAATATATTCTTTGATGATTACCAGGGAACCCAGAGGGAAGAAGGGAAAATCATTAACTAGATAGAAGACATATGTGTAGGGAAAGGCACTCCACAATATGAGGGGTGTCAGCATAACAAGATCCAGGCAAAGGCAGACACTGGGAGAGAAGAATACAAGGATAAAGGGATACTGTAGAATAAGCAGTGAACTGCCAGTCACAAGGTCAGCAGTTCAAACCAATCAGCTGCTCATTAAAACCCCTGTACAGGATTGCTGTAAGTTTGAACCGACTGGGCAGCAACAACATGGTCATTACTACAACACAGACATGCCAATAACAATGACAGAGCCCTGGTGGTACCAAGGGGGTTAAGTGTTGGGTTCAAACCTTGTTGGTGGTTCAAACTCATCAGCAGTCCCATGGTAGAAATGAAGCTGTTTGCTCCCATAAAGATTTACAGTCTCTAAAACTCTAAAGAGCAATTCTACTCTGTCCTATAGGGTTGCTACTGGTTACGAATCGGGCTGCGAACCTTAAGGTCAGCGGTTCGAAACTACCAGCCGCTCCGCGGGAGAATGATGAGGCTTTCTACTCCTGTAAAGATTTACACCCTAGGAAACCCTGTACAGGGTCGCTATGGGTCGGAACCGACTCGACGGCACTTAACAACAACAACAATAGGGTTGCTACAGTCAGAATCCACTCAATGGCACTGGGTATTTTTTATAACAATAGTATTAATAAACAGTAACATAAAAATGGAAACATAGGTAGATAGGTATACTGACAAGCTGTGGGAACAGAGCACACCTCCAAGCAGATATAGGTTTGGTTGTGGCTGTTTGTCCATATATGATTGCAGGTGCTGCATGTATAGTAATATAGACAATGGAACATACAAGGGGTACAGAAATAGAAACTTCTTAACCCTAACCAAATACCTCATGGGACAGAGTTCTAAGACTCAAAGGTGAAAAAGACACTACACTGGGAGAATATCTACATCGACTGGCACAACATAGTTCTTAAAACAATGTTCTACTTTGGTGAGTCTTAAAAGCTTGCAATTGGCTGTCTAAGATACAACCATTGGTCTTTTTGAATTCAGAATAAAACTAAGGACTTAAGTGACCAATTAGTCCAAAGGACTACTGGACCACATGAACCACAACTTGAGACTAGAAGAGCTAGAGGATGCCCAGCTATCACTACTGACAGCTCTGACTGGGATCACAGAGGCTGGAGGAATCCCCAAGACTATGACCTTAAGACACCCTTCTGACCTAGAACTAAAGTCATTCCTGGAGACCACTTTTCAGTCAAACGATAGATAGTTGTTGTTAAGTGCCATGGAGTCGGTTTCGACTCATAGCAACCCTGTATAGGGTTACAGAGCCACAGGCACATAAAATAAACAGTAACACCCTAGAAAACATGTTCCTTAGAACAAGCAAGTATATAAGATCAAAAGAATAATATTTGCAAGAAAATTCAGACAAACGGAAATAGGAACTGAAAGACAGGAATGGGGAGCATGCTGATACTTTGTAGGGAATATAACCAATGTCATGTAGCACTTTATGTACAAACTATCAAATGGGAAACTAATTTGTTCTGTAAGCTCTCACCTAAAGCATAATAAAACATTAGTAACAATAATAATAATAATCAAAGATGATGCTGACAGACTGTGCTAAGGTATGTAGTTAAGATGTTATCTTACAATCTGGGACAGAAGCTGTTTCTGAAAATGTTCAAGTTATGATGTCAAAATTAAAACAGAAAGATATGTTCACATATTCTAAATGATTTATATCTAATTCTCAACAGATTATCATGAAATAATCATTGACTGTGAGAGTTTAGACTGTCTAAATATGACATATACCATAAACATAATATAATTAGTTCATTTTGCTGTGCCAGACTGAAAGGTGGACTGCTCAGACATCTTAGCTGCTTTTTGAGGACAGTGAAGCAAGCGTCTCAAACGCAGGATGATCTCATTTACACATAGCACCTGATTCCGTGCAGTTCTTGCATGAATGTCCCAAGTTAATTAATTTCATGGAAAATTGACTAGTTGCCTCTTTACCAATCCTTCTGGGAACATCTGAAGTACAGAACAAGCACTCCTACCATAAAGTAATATTAAAAGATTTAATTAAACATTTAATGAATATGTTATACTCTAATTTCCTGACAGAATGAGATTCCACCAGGGAAGGGACACTTCTGTATTTTCAATGTTTGAATAGTCATTGTTCTTAGTGACTGCTCAGCGGGTATGTGTTAAAACAATGAATCTACACGTGTAGGGTTGTTCCATGTGGAGACTTCATTGAGAGAGCTCAGTCTTTGACACCTGATGATTTTCTCCTTTCCCAGGTTGGGGCATAGGTGCACCACCTTGAGATTCACTTCTCAGCTTTTCCAGAGTGTCTCTGCATAGGCTGTCTTCTGTCCTGCCCTGACCCATTGGACATACCTTGACTGGACTCACAGTTGTTTCCTTCTTAGGAGCACATGCTTCCTTAAGATGTCCAACCTATCTCCAGAGTGGCCTTGAGTGAGTTACCAGGGAGAATGAATTTTACCAGCATCAGAACTCACTCAAGGTTGCAGTTCTTAATTTGAAGTTGAACTTGAACTGTTCTCGGTTCAAGTTGCAGTAAACACTGGCAAAAATGTGAACTCCTAGTTCAAGTATAAAGGCTTCGTGGGTTTCTTAGCTATCAAGTTGCTCTTAGAAAAGAGGATTCTGATGAGTTGACTGTAAAAGAATCAGGGTCTGAAGGATTTAATTTCTCTTGAAATATTTGATGGTTTCATGGTGAAGTAGAAGAGTATTTAGCAATGTGTGTGGGATTGCTCATCCCTAAATGTTTGAAAAAGATAACATATTTTCTCCAATACTACAATCTTGATCTCTCTTCCTTTCCTTTCTGGAATACAAAGCCTGAGAAGTTTTACTAAATATTCCTAGACTAATTTCTGTACCTACTAGAAACCAACTTTGCCCTAGATAAGATGAATACAGGACATAGCAATAAAACAGAACTTAACTTCAAATCATACTAGTAAAGCAACAAAACAAAGAGAAAAAAAAAAAATTTTAATGCCCAAATTTATACACTACACTGGAATTTGGCACTCCTAAGACGTGAGCCTGGTGTGGTGCTGTGGGTTAATGCACCAGACTGCAAAGCCTTTTGAACTGCAAGGTCGGTAGTTCAAGTTCACCAGCTGCTCCTAGGAAGCCCTATATAGGGTCGCTATGGGTCAAAACCTACTTGACAGCACTTCACAACAACAATAAAATGAGAGCCTGATGTGGTGCTGTGGGTTATTCTGCTGGACTGCAAAGTTGGTTTGAACTGCAAGGTTTGTGGTTCAAGCTCACCAGCTGCTCCTAGGAAACCCTACACAGAGTTGCTATGGGTCCGAACTGACTCGGTGGCACTTAGCAACAATAACAATAAAACATGAGCCTGGCAAGAATTTAAGCTACGTATAAAAGGGTTTTAAATGTTATTTGTTGAACAAAGGATGTCCCGATAACTATAAATATTTCTTATTACTATCTCCGCAAGTTCCAGGGGCCCTGGTCTTTCTGACCAAATATGGAATTCTTCTGAGTTCAGAACAATCATTTACCTTTACACTTTTACTGCCTGGAATGTTTCAGAAAAATACTGTGAGACACCATGAGCTCTTGGGCTCCAGTGTTATCTTCTGAATTCCACCAATTAAAAAAAAAAAAAACAATATTGTGCTAAGATATAGAGAGGATAGAAAAATCATACAGGAATTACAGGAATGCTGCAATCTGGAATTGGAGACATGGCATGCACAGATGAAAAGTATTTGTAAATAAAATCATAATAATATCAATTATATCAACAATTACTATTTAGCATACATTCGCTAGTGAAAGGCATTGTTCTAACTGATTTACATGCAGTATAGCATTTCATTTGGCTTACTGTCTTACTAGGAATGGCACAGACGTTTAAGTGATTGACTACTAGCCAACAGGTTGGCAGTTTGAACTAACCCAGAACATTCAGAATGCCACAGACTTAAAAAAACAATACAACAGTTCTGTAACATGGGGTCGCCATGAGTCAGAACTGACTTGATGGCAATTTATAATTATGTTATGAGACAGATGTTATTATCATCCCCAGTTATATATAAAAAACAATATTTGATATACCTTGCCCAAGGTCACACGCCTGGAAAGTGATAAAATCCAAGACTGGCAGCTCCAGACCCTGAATGCCAAACCTCCACTTACCATTGTCTCAAAATATGTGTGTACACATGTAATGATTAATTCACGCACATGTGCAGAAATAGAAACATGATCAGTCCAAACTAAAAAACACAGCAAGACAATTTAGGCTGAAAAAGAATCAAAGAAAAAATGAGACAAACTTAAGACCCTAATGCATAGCCTAAATCCTCTTCCAAACATATCTAAAACTATACAAACAGAAAAACACAAACTAGACAACTGGGACCTCTTAAAAATAAAACCATTACATTTATATGTAAAAGAGACTGGGGGAAAATAATCTGCAATGGCATATCTGACACCGGACTACTCTCTAAAATGTATAGAAAATGTCAACATATCACCACCAACAAAATATAAGCCAGTTCTTAAAATGGCAAAGCACATGAATAGACTCTTCCAAAGAAGACATTTAGGGGGCCAACAAATGCATGATGAGATGCTCATGATCACTGGCCATTACCAAAAACCCACATTGCCATTGAGTCAATTCTGATTCATAGTGACTCTGGGTAGGGTTTCTGAGGCTGTAAATCTTTAAGGGAGCAGAAAGCTTCATCATTCTCCCAATGAAGTGGCTGGTTGGTTTGAAGTGCCAATCTTGTGGTTAGCAGTTCAGTGTTTATCTTACAGTGCCACCATCAGTCATTACTGTTCAATGCCATAGAATTCCAACTTATAGCCACCCTATATAGAGTTTCTGAGGCTGTAAATCTTTGTAAGAGCAAAAGCCTCATCTTTCTCCTGTGGAGCATCTGGTGGACTAGAGCCACCCTCCTTGTGGTTTACAGTCTAGTGCCTAGTGCTTATCGTACAGAGCCACTGCCCTGCCTTTTCTGTTAATATGTTCACTTTATAAGAGCAACTGAAAAGCTTACCCAGAAGTTTAAGAGACAGTCAGTTTCTGTTCATCAGGAAAGAATGACTCAGAAAAGGAGGAGAGAAGGATTGCACGACTTGAAGAATGTAATCAGTGTAACTAACTGTACATGGAGATATTGTTGAATTAGTGCATGTTTAGCTGTGTATGAGGGCACTTCAAATGCTCATGGAAAAATGGAATTAAAAGATAATGAGGGGTGGAAAAGATAATGGAATTTTCCCATGAACTTTAAAAAAAAAAAACCTTGTATATTTTCAACCACAATAAAAAATAAAATAATTTTTTTTTACATATTAACTCTATTCCAGCACTTTCTGAAATCTCATTTCTTCTAAAAAATCTTTCCTAATAATAAGAAGAATGTTAGCAAATTTCCTTTTGCCTTTCCTTCTCTAACCATGGAACTTTCCAAACAACTTATTTACTAAGTCATACAGTTCTTAAAACTTCTTCCCTGCCATCCAAACAAATACTAAAATGACATCAGGACAACAGAGAAAGTTTCTAAAGAGATAAGAGGAAAAAAATGCCAATAATCATAGAGCTTATAATAAAACCACAATTTAAACAAGCCAGGTAAGCTCATTTGAGACTTGAGAAGCCAGTGTTGGTATTAATCTCAACCCCAAATCGTTAAAATGAACCGTCACATTTATATCTTAGCTCTCAGGTCATCTCTCTCCTTTTGCTTCATTTTGGAAAAATCCACATTCCTTCTGAGGCACAACCTCCCTCCTCTTACCACCCACCTTCATAACTTCTCCAACCAGCCTTTCTACCTGCCCTGACCCTCAGGACTAAATTTTGCTTCACCACTATGTGTCTTACCTGGATCCTATAAATTGAAGGCCCCTTCCTTCTTTGATGGGGCCCAGGTCAACTTGGGTTATGAAAGACTCAGTCTAGTAGAAACATTAATAAAAGTAGAAGAGGTTATTGAAAATGTTTTTTCACTAAGTAGATACATCCCCAAAACATACACAGGGCAGATAAATAAGTATGTGGCTCTGGCAGAGGAAATGAAACAAATCTGTAGATTGTGGAACATCAAAGGGAAGTTCACTATCATGTTGTGGATGGGGATGATTGTGCCTGAATGATTTCAACATCAGAAGAAGTGGGGATTCATTATGCATTCCTCTCATATCAGAATCTTATACCCCTAGACATATACCTGATGCATAACAAGGTCACTTGCATTTCAACAATAGGTGATTAAATGTCCCTGGCTTATCACACACATGAAGACCACAGTAGAGTCCACATTTATAGAGCTGTGTCTAGTGCTTTGAATAGGGCCTGAATTACTGTAAAAAAATGAGTAAGCAATACCTAAAATAAAAAACCAAAACTTTCCATGGAGTCTTTTCTAATTCACAGTGACACTAAAGGACAGAGCAGAACAGCCCCATGCAGATTCCATGGCTATAATCTTCCTGGATGCATTCTGTCACATCTTTCTCCAGCAGAGCAGTTGGTGAGTAAGTAGAAACTGCTGAGTTAGCAGCTGAGCACTTAACCACTGCACCACCAGGGTTCTGTACATGATAACTGTTGTTGCTGTTAAGTGCCATTGAGTCGGTTCTGACTCACAGTGACCCGGCACAGGGTTTCCAAGGAGTTTGAACAGCCGACCGTGCGGTTCAAACTGACCTTGCAGTCCAGCGCATTAACCTGCAGTGCCACCCCAGGACTCCTGTATGAAAATTAATGGAGTCTTGGTGTAGCACTGTGAGTTAATGTGCCAGACTGCAAAGCCACGTGAACTGCAAGGTCGGTGGTCCAAGCTCACCAGCTGGTCCTCGGAAACCCTATACAGGGTCGCTAAGGGTCGGAACCAACTCGATGGCACTTAACAACAACAACAGTGAAGGAAAAATGGTGTTTTGAATATATTCTGATTTTCTGGTTTCTCCTAGAAGAAACCACTTTATCAAATGGAGAAAGCTACTTGAGCAAGTAAATGGCTTAGCAGTAAATCATAGGGTGTTACTATGGGTTAATACGCCAGACTGCAAGATCTGTTTGAGCTGCAAGATTGGTGGTTCAAGCTCACCAGCTGCTCCTCAGAAACCCTAGCAGGGTCACTATGAGTCAGAACCAACTCAAGGCACTTAACAACAACAAATTTTGCATAAGTTACAATTTACTGCTAAGCAATTTAGGAAAGGAAACGGATGCTTCCATTGATGAATATTAAGTTGGTGTCATATAGCAGAATCAAAGCTTTAAAAAATACATCTGACCTCCTCTAAATACACAAGAGGGAAGGAAATCAAGATCAACATCACAGCTCAAGGCTGATTCCTACAAAACAGAGGTCAGACACACCTTCACCCTCCAACCTTCTTGACCAATTTGGACACCAGCCAGGCCTCCCACGCACTACACTCTCTACTATTTCTCTGCTCTGTTGAATAATGCATTGCAAGGCCACACAGAACTCATAAACAATATTCATGATTATGGGGTTTATTAGGTAAGTAACAGTTTACAACTGAAGATCAAAAACAACTCAGGATACAGTTCTTCAGTCATAATAGCCTCTTCTCAGCCTCTTTTACCCTCATCTTCAAAAGGAAAGATAGAGCAATAAGCATAAATATTCCTGTTTCATAAGGTGTAGAAAGTGAAAAAATTAGTGGTCACCATTGAGGAAGTAATCAGCTAATTTTCTCTGAATAATGCTGATAAATGTCATCAAAAGGGATTGAAATAACCTATCAGTGAAAATAAAATGAGTATTCTCTTTGGACATATATAAGGAAAATAGAAATGAGGTAAACTACATTCATATAAGTATAGCAAAGGTGCTTTACTTATACTTAGGAGTCTGACTTTCTACATTTGCTCTGACTGTGGCATTATATCATAATATGGTATTCACTTAGACATGCTGAAATTAATTATAGAAGCCAATTGTTGTATAAATAATTATGTTTTTAAAGAACTAATAAGAGTGAATGCTTTGTGTTATTGTGGCTGCTACTGTTAGGCGTCATCAAGTTGGCTCCTGACTCGGCGTTCCTATGCACAACAGAAAATGAAACCTGCTCAGTACTGAATCATTCTCATAATTGTTATGTTTGAGTCCATTGTTGCCATCATTTTGTTGATCCATCATCACCTTGGTATTCTTCCTCTTTTTCTAGGTCCCTCTATCCTACCTAGCAATGTTCTTTTCTAGGAACTGGTGCTTCCTGATAGCATGTGAGACCAAGTTTTGAAATCCTTTCTTCTAAGGGGCAGTCTAGCTGAACTTCCTCCAAGACAGAGTTAGTTGTTCTTCTGGACATTCCCGGTACTTTCAATATTCTTCACCAACACCATAATTCAAATGCATCAATTCTTCTCCTGTCTTCCTTATTCATTGTCCAGAGAGCACATGTATATGAGGCAATTGAAAATACCATGGTTTGGGTCAAGCACAACTTAGTCCTCAAAATGATATCTTTGTACTGTAACACTTTAAAGAAGTTTTTGCAGCAGATTTGTCCAATGAAATACATTGTTTGATTTCTTGACTACTGCTTCCATGAACATTGATTGTGGATCCGAGTAAAATTAAATCCTTGCCAACTTCAATCTTTTATTTATCATGATGTTTCTACTGGTTCAATTGTAAGAATTTTTGTTTTCTTTACATTGAGTTATAATCCATGCTGAAGGTAGTATTCGTTGATCTTCATCAATAAGTGCTTGAAGTCCTCTTCACTTCCAGAAAGCAAGGTTGCATCATCTGCAGCTTGCTAATGAGTCTTTCTCCAAACCTGATGCTGCTTTCTTCTTCATACTGTCCAGTTTGCTCAATTTACAGATTGAATGTTTATGGCAGAAGGATAGAACCCTGACAAGCACTTTTCCTGATTTTCAACCATACAGTAGCCCCTTGTTCTCTTCAAACAACTGTCTCTTGGTCTGTATATAGGTTCTGCAGGAGCACAATCAAGTGTTCTAGAATTCCCATTCTTCAGAGTGTTATCCATACTTTGTATGACCCACGCAGTTGAATGCCTTTGCAAAGCAATACAGCATGAGTAAACGTCTTTCTGATATTCTCTTCTTTCAGCCAAGATCCATCTGATGTCAGCAGTGCTATCCCTCATGTCCTGTCTAAATTTACTTTGAATTTCTAGCAGTTCCTATCGACGTACTGCTGTAACCATTTTTGAATTATATTCAGCAAAATTGTATTTGAGTATGATGTTAATGGTATTGCTTGATAATTTCTGCATTCTGTTGGGTCACCTTTCTTTGGAATAGGCACAAATATGAATCTTTTCCAGGCAGCTGTCTTTCATGGTGTACACTAGTCGGTACCTGAGGGTTTTATCAATTTGCTGAAACATTTTCATTGGTGTTCTGTCAATTCCTGGAGCCTTGTTTTTCACTAATGCCTTTACTGTGGCTTGGATTGCTTCTTTCAGTACCACTGGTTTTTGATCATATGGTATGTCATGAAATGGTCGAATGTCAACAGTTCTTTTTGGTACGATGACTCTGTATATTCCTTCCTCTTTGTTTCCAGATTTCATATTCCAATCCCCAATAATTATCAATGCATCTTGATTGCATGTTGGGTTAATTCCAGACTGAAGAAGTTGGTTGTTGTTATGATATTGTCTTATCATACCACTTTGGGAGAAAATAGTATTTATTAAGTGAAAACAGCCTGGATTCGGGGGCAGACTGGCTACAAATAGCACCAGAATACCATGATGGAAGATGAGCCTCTCAATCTGTGTTGGAAGAAGTACAGCCAGAATGCTTCTTAGAAACCAGGCTGGCCAGAGTTCGTCTCACATACTTTGGACATATTATCACGAGAGATCAGTCCCTGGAGAAGGATATCATGTTTAGTAGAGAGTCAGCGTAAATGAGAAAGACCCCCAGTGAGATGGACTGGCACAGTGGCAGCAGCACTGGTTGTGAGGATGGTGCAGGACTGGCCAGTTTCATTCTGTTGTGCACAGGGTAGCTATGAGTTGGCGCCGACTGGCCTAACCACACCACCAACATGCTAGTAAAGAAAACAGTCTTCATGCGTTCATTTCATTTTTGACAACTTCTAATTTTCCCAGATTCATACCCTGTTCGTTCCATGTAGAAATCAGTGGAAAACCAATTAAGCAACTGACCATAACCACATAAGTCTGGGGGTTTCCTTGCGTGGGTTATACATTCCACTTTTCCACATGGCATGTTGGAGTCCTGGTGTGATGCTAGAGGATAAGCAGATAACTGCAAGATTAGTGTGGTGCTAGATACTCTTGTTAACTGCAAGATCGGTGATTCAAACCCACCAGCCACTCCTTGGAAACCCTATACAGGTATCTATGAGTTGGAACAGACTGGATGGCACTTAACAACACAACATAACTAAAGGATCCCAGAGTGGCAACTGCCAAATTTGCTCCATGAAACAACCATACAGTGACCATGTACTCTCAAAATTCTATTGGCTTGCTTAACAGCTGTAGTGCCCTTTCTTATATTTTGATTTTAAGAAATTAGCCAAAGTGACATATACGACCATCTTGTGTACAGAAGCAAACTACACACTAAAGAAAGTAAATAAAATCAAGACAGAGAAAACGAAACCAGTATCATTGGGGCAATGCCTGCTTACTTGATCATCAGAGGTGGTCACTGTGTATATGCATAAGGGCTGAATGAGTCATCTTTTTTAATAGGTTACCACAAATGACTTGATTTAGGGATACCTACATTTTAAGTGTAGTGGTTATGCGTCGGTAACCTCAAGGTTGGCAGTTCGAAACTACCAGCCCTTATGCGGGAGAAACAACAGGCTTTCTGCTCCCATACAGATTTACAGTCTCAGAAACCCTATGCAGGGTTGCTATGAGTCAGAACCGACTCCACGGCACACAACCACCACCACCACATTTTAAGCAGAAGTAACTCTGCAATGATCCACATAACTGCATTTACTGAAATGCAGACACAATCATAAGCTCCAACTCCCAACACTGCCTTCTTTCGTTTGTCCCCCGCTGGCCCTGAACTGTTCCCTCTCCTTCAAGATGAAGACCTCACCTCTCTGACTCCCCCTGGCCATCCCTCTGGCCTGGGAAGTGTCAGTTCTAATGAGCAGGAGGAAAAGGACTGAGATTCTTCAGTGAGCCTGGAAGAATGGAGGGACGCTTGTTAAATGCCATTCACAGCTCTAAATAGCTATTCAGATTAGTAGACATGGCTCCTAAATGACAGATCCCACACTGATGTGTGTGCAGACCTCTTTCGAGGTCAGTGATCCATGCAACTCAAGTGGTAATGGGATCAGACCCTTAGTGTCGAAACCTGCACCTGTTAGGCTTGGAACAATGGGTCATTCTGAAGTCAGCCGCTGCAGCTTGCTCTTTTCCAGAGCAGTGAAAAGAATATCCCATTTCTCTTGGAACTTGGTGACCACCAGGCAAAATACTTTGGCGCTATTTGCAAAACAGCATCCAAGCCGTGAAAATGATGCTATTACAGATGTAACACCACAGACCTGCTAGCCTCCCATTTTGAGAATAATGGGCATTAATCATGTCTTCCTTCCATTTCAGTGGACTTTAAATTAAGTTCACATGAGTGGCTGGGAAGAGGAGCGTGAATGTGTATGTGTACACAGGTGTTTTATTATTATTATTTAAACATATGTAAAGAATATTAACTCATCATCTGAAACTCAGGAGCCCAGTCTCATGTCTCATGAATTGTGGGACTTTGGTAAGTCAGGTCATTACACCTTTCCAGGAAATGGACAGAGTGCCCACCTCTCTGTCCATTTTTGTTACTGATGTTGTTAAATGCCGTTGAGTCAGTTCTGGCTCATAGTGGCCCTGTGTAGGTATCTAGAGAATGGCTGGTGGGTCTGAATCATCAACCATGTGGTTATCAGTCCAGTGCTGATCCTACAGGATATTGTAGGGACTCAGAAATGCACCTTCCCTTCATGTTTATAAGCACTTGGAATTAAATCATTTCTAAGGTTTCTTCTAAAATTCTATTATTCCATTTAATTCTTTGCTGAATTATTTTCATGGTTTAATATAATCTTAAAGGATATCTGGTAGTGGTTACGAATCAGGCTACTAACCTCAGGGTCAGCAGTTCGAAATTACCAGCTGTTTCACGGGAGAAAGATGAGGTTTTCTGCTCACGTAAAGACTTACAACCTCGGAAACCCTGTACAGGGTCTCTATGAGTCGGAACCAACTCCACGGCACAATAATGACAACAACAACAAGGAGCTCTGGTAGCATAGTGGTTACGAGTTGGGCTGCTAACGTCAAGGTCAGCAGTTTGAGACTATTTCGCAGGAGAAAGATGAGGCTTTCTGCTCCCATAAAGATTTACAGCCTCAGAAACCCTATGCAGAATCACTATGAGTCAGAACCAACTCCACAGCAAACTATCCACACCAAAAAAGGTGTCCTGGTGTGGCACTGTAGAATAAGCACTGGACTGCTAACCATAAGGTCAATGGTTTAAACCCACTAGCCGCCCCTTGGAAAACCTACCCTGGGCAACTATGAGTAGAAACCAGCTTGACAGCACTTAACAATAATCTTAAAAAGTTAAGTCACACACTTCCAGAAGAATCGTATCAATATTTTACACCATTGAATAAAATGTGTATCAAGTACTCACTTGACTCTGTACATTCTAATTTTTCTTAAAATGGCACTGATTATCTGTGCCATTTTTTGTTTGCTTGTTTAAGAAGACCACCGTCAACTGCCTTGGCTTAAGGCTAATAAACAGACTCATTTGGCAATTTTCATTTTAAGAACTGAAAAATCCCACACCCTCCCTGTACATTTGTAGGCACACTCCAGCAGCGTCTGGCTGATGGTTCACAATCCATTTCCCTTTTCTGCCTCATTACACAGCTGGACTACATTTCCCAGGCTTTCTTGCACTTGGGCACAACCACTTTAGCCAATGGAATGTGAGTAGAAGTGATGTGGTACTTCTAGTTCTGACTCAAAAAATCCTCCCACAAGGAATCCTCCACTCTCCCCACACTCCTAGAGACTGAAAGGAGGGTACAGCCACAAGACAGAAGTTTCCTGTGTATCCAAGTCTTCAATTTATGAACTGCCCAGAAGAGCTACCCGACAGATAACGTATATGTTATATTTGTTATTTGAAAAAAAGCACATTGTTGTTCTTGTAAAGTGCTGCCAAGTTTATTGAGACTCACAGAACCCCACGTAAACGAATATAACTGCCTCAAAATTTTCTAGGTTATAATCTTTATGAACCCTGGTATGGTGCTGTAGAATAAGCATTGGACCGGTAACCAAAAGTTTAGCAGTTCAACCCCTCCAGCCACTCTCAGAAACCCTACACAGCATTGCTATAAGTCAGAACCAACTCAACAACACTTAACAACAACAATGATCTTTACAGGAGCAGATCTCAAGGTCCTTTTCCAGAGAAGCATCTGGGTAGGTTTGGACCGCCAACCCATTCATTAGCATCTGGGCACTCACCAAGACGCCTTAAAACTTAGTTCAGACTCGTAAATCTGGGAGTTGTTATTACAAGAGTTAAATCATCCTAACCTCATCATGGAGTTCTGGTGTGGTACTGTGGGCTAATGTACTGCACCACAAGGTCGGTTTGAACCACAAGGTTGGCTGTTCAAACTCACCAGCTGCTCCTCAGTAACCCTATACAGGCTCACTATGGGTCGGAACAAACTCAACAACACTTAACAACAACAATAAGGTCATCATGGAGTTCTGGTGTGGCGCTATGGGATAAAGCACTGGACCACAAGGTTAGTGGTTCAAACTCACCAGTCGCTTCTTGGAAACCCTATACAGGGTCAATATGAGTCGGAACCGACTGGAAGGCATTTAGCAACAATACCAACAATACAGTCATGTGAGAAATTACCTTGATACAATGGTAGCCCTCAAGTAAATTACCAGTCAAACTACCTCAGAAGTTATAGAACAGAAAGGCTCCAATCACATGATTTATTGAATTCATTTAAAACACACAGTGAAAAGCAAGAGGAAAAGAGAGGGGGGTACATGAACACACTTCAGAGAGGATATAAGAGGAAAGGGAGGACCATGCTACCCTACATCTTAGGACGCACAAAGTTCACTTTTCCTGCTTCTCTTTCAGCTGGGTCAACCTTCCCTGGTGATGGCATAGTCGTGACAAGTAGTGCTGATGTTCAAGCAGCATAGACTGAGTGTCCAGGATCTCACTGAGCCCTGTCTTGAGCCCACAGGGATCCTCTTTGCAACATGGTCCTTAGGAACCACTTGATTTGCTAACCCCAGGGACTATCTAGCCCCATACTTTGTCATCCTTCAAAATAGGAGCTACAAGAAGTATTGGAAATCCTAGTCTTTATGTTTATTATCATAATCCCATTAGGGAGTGGGTTGTCTTTATTATGTTAATGAGGCAAGATTATCATAGGGTATATCTTGAGTCAATCTCTCTGGAGACATAAAAGAGATTCCAAAAATAAATTTAAAATAATAATAATAATAAAAGAGATTCAACAAACAAGCAGAACAGAGTCAGGGACATGCCAAGCCACGTGAAGATGGCCAAGCAGAAGTTCCAAAGACACAAAGACCATCTTCCTCCAGAAGGAAGCCACAGCGAGAAAGCCTTCTTCCAGAGTTTACATCCTACATTTGGACGTCGAGCCTCCTAAAATATGAGGAGAGCAATGGCTGCTTGCTAAAGTCACCCACTTTGGTGTTTCTGCTATAGGAGCACTAGACAGCTCTAAGTCATTTCAACATTTTCTTCACTTCTTCCAGTTCTGAAAAAAAGGCTCAGAGCATGTGCCACACAGTCCTTTTGTCCTCCACAGCTGATGTTCCAACAACAGACAAGGAGGTAGCACTTTCTATCATGAAATATGAGCAATTCTTTTCTTCCTCATTATTTAGCACTACTAACCTTCCAGGAACTCTTCTATCATCTGCAGTTATTTTCCTAAACACAAATCAAAGTGAAATAAGTGGTATTTTGCATAATGAGAGGATAATCGAAGTTGTCCAGAAATTCCCCTTCTAAATTATTCTGTTACCACCTGTCTGTCAGTTTGTCATACTGTGGTGGCTTGCATGTTGCTAGGATGCTGCAAGCTATGCCACTGGTATTTCAAATACAAGCAGAGTGGCCTATGGTGGACAGGTTTCAAGGGAGCTTCTAGAGTAAAACAGATAAAGAAAAAAGTGCAGGTGATCTCCTTCCAAAAAGTAGCCAATGAAAACTCTGGATCACACCAGAACACTGTCTGATAGGCGATGGAAGATGAGTCCACTAGGTTGGAAGGTACTTTAAATCCACAGTGGCTACAACAATGAACTCTCACATAGCAGCAGTCAGTCATGAAGTTGGAGGCAGACTGGGCAACATTTTGTTCTGTTGTACTTGAACTCGCCCTGAGTCAGATTAGACTCCGTGGCAACTAACAACAGCAATGAATTATTCTAAGTTAACCTGGTTTGGCATTGTAGGAGAAGCACTAGACTGTTAACCACAAGGTTAGACGTTCAAACCCACAAGCCACTCCTCAGAAACCCTGCGAGTCGGAACCCATTTGACGGCACTTAACACCAATAACAATCTAACTTACATTCCTTCATTAAGAGGGAGTCTGGCAGCTAATAATAAATCACTTACCATGTTGTAAGAAGCTCCAAGAATTGATGAGTTCTTTGAGAAAAAAAAATTATATTAAAGATCTAATTTTCACAAAGTAAACAAAAATATGTGACGACGTGAATACACTATTGGGTCCTTTCCTGAGACCTTAAAGGCAGCCTATCAAAGTGGAAGTCCCCAAGTCTAAGTCTCATTCCCTTGTGGCAAGCCCATCTCTGATGGAGGTGTTTCTTTAGGTTGCAGGTTTATACCAGAGCTATTGGGATCTGTCTCTCTACAAAGGAAATCTGAAGAGAAACTGACAAGGAAGATGGCATCAGTGAATTTAAAAATTGAATTTTCACATTTCCAAACAATGAAGATCACAATTGAAAGCTGATTATTCTAAAAGTACTCATTTCACATCTATTCTTTCTTCTGAAGCAGAGAAGGAAACTAGTTGTTATTCGAAAGGCCTTGAGCAAAAAAAAAAAAATTTTTTTTAATGGGGTAACAACTATGACTTACTTTACAAGTCTTTGAGTTCTGGTTTCTGACACTGTCTGAAGTATCAGACACACACACATCCATTATACCTCATAAACTTGCAGGAGAGGAAGATTTAGGGCCTGTAAAAGGATCTACTTCTCAGCATAAGTCCTTTCCAAGCACACCTTCCCTCCCCCACTTGGTCTGCACACAGACAAGCTAGTGTTTGGGAAAAAGGCCAGGCTCAAAGAGGACCAAGTCATTTTCCTGGTGCTTTGTCCCAGGTTTTTATTTTCTGGGAATCCCACATACTCAGCACAATTGGCATAAGCTGGGCTCAAGTGCAGACAAAGAACACACTAAGTCCCCTCAGCACAGTGCTCATCCACTTCCTTTATACAGCTCACGGTGGGGCTCAGGGGAAGTGGGTGGGGAGGCAGAGATGAGGTAGTGAAATGCTTGGGTGTCTTTTGGCTTAGATCAGTTCTGCACGTGGAAAAGCAATTGTGATAGAGGAAAACAATTTCTCCAGAACCATCAGATGAAAACTGCAGCATTCAATCAAGAGGTTACTTTGTCTTCCCATCAACAAACATCTGTCTTCTTGGGAACATCTGGAAAGCTGACTGAACTCACTTTTAAACCAGATGTGAAAGATCATACAGACATGGCCTCTGCCACCATCTGCCATTGTAGTATCCAACAGTTTACCAGATCCTTCAGAGAGACCTTGTAAAAGAGACTATGTTAGTTTGCTAGTGCTGCCGTTACAGAAATACCACACACAACTGGATGGCTTTGAAGAACAGGAATGTATTGTCTCACAATTTTGGAAGCTAGAATTCCAAATCAAGGCATCAATTGTCGGGAATGGTCCTTCTTTGCTGGTAGCTCTGGAGTGTTCCTAGACATTCCTGGGCATCTGTTTTCCCCCACCCACCATGCACCTCTGAATCTATTCTGCTCTTTTTACAAGACTCCACTAAGAAATGGTTAGATTTAGGAACCACCCTACTATGTTATGACTTCATTAACATAACAAAAGAAAGCCTCTCTTTCCAAAAAGAGTCATACTTGCAGGTACAAGGGTCAAGTCTTTCACAGTTTTGGGGGTTTTTGTTGTTGTTGTTGTTGTTGTTTTTAGGGTGGCCATCATTTAATCCGTATCAGACCCTAACATGCTGTTAGTCCTGACCAGCAGCGTGCATGGTCCTGATCCCTGTGAGCTCCTTCACACTTGAGCCTGGCCCTGGGGCAACACTGCAAAGCTGTCTCTTTTATTCCAAAGAGCCATCGAAAAGTGACAGCATTCTGCTATCTTAACAGAGCATCAATCCTTCATAGAAGAGATCTACTATCAGGACAACTTAGCAACTTCAAAAGGCTTATGAGTTCCTGCAGCTTTGTACGTGTGAAATGTAGGTTCCACTCATCAAGAATGCCCTGCCCTGGCCAAGGAAAATGAGTCCCTGCTGTATAGCTAGAAGAACACAATTACCTCCTTATCCATTTTTAAACAGTCTCTTCCCTTGCAAATCTCTCCTAATACACCAGCTTATCTTTATTTCCCAGGTATTTCTGTTCGTTTCTGAGATACCAGAATGTCCAGTAAAGGGAGATGGCAAGAAAAACATTTTTTATAAAATGGCAAGAAGGCAGCAGTATCCTGTCAAAAACCACACCGACATCCTTCTCCATAGTGGATGCTGACTCCTTATAGATAGTTTGGGGACAGCTTTAAAAGGAAAAAAAAAAAAAAATCTTAAGAGAATTCTGTGTATCCTGTAACTTATGGGAGTTTCCACTTAACTGATCTGCATTCTGGTCATCTTTCCATTTAATGAGCTGAACACCATAGTGCAAGAGAAACGTCAAAGTCAGGTGGTCCAGACCCTACCTCTGTGAGGAGTTATACTTTGACATTCAAAACTCTTGCATTAAAATAACTCAATGGGTCGCCTGTTTGTGGGTTTGTTTTTCTGACTCACAGCAATCTTATGTATGACAGAGCAAAACATTGCCCAGTCCTTCTCCATCTTCACAGTGTTGTTGGTACATGCTGTCGAGTCGATTCCAACTCATAGCCACCCCGTATAGGGTCTCCGAGGAGCAGCTGGTGGGTTTGAACCACTGACCTTGCAGTAAGTGGTCCAGACTGCCTCATAGGTTGCTGTAAGGTTTAATGTGCATAAAGAATTCAGCAAAGTGCTTAACAAATTATTATCTGTTATCATCATCATTACCATTACCATCAATTTCTTGTGCTTGGTACCAGGGATTTAGGAAGGAAGTAAGATACAGATTTTTATCCTTAGTCTTCAGATGAGGAAACAGACTCAGAGAGCTGAGAGATTTGCCTGAAGCAACCAAGCTAGTATTGGAAGATTCAAACACCCTTCTGTCAGCCTCCAAAACCAGTGCAGGTTCCACTCCCACCCATGCCCATCTTTCTCACCTTTGTATCCTTAAGGTGGTATAGAATACAACACGCTGCAAGTATGAATCATATCATTACCATAAGATATATGAAAAATCCGAATCCCTTTTCTTTTTCAATTTTGCTCTGCTGAGAGCAGGCTACTTACTTTACCCTGGTCTTGCAAACTCAGGACCACCCAGGACATTCAGGTATTCTTCTCTGGGTTACTCTTCATTCACAGTTCTTTCTCTCTCTGCTAACCTGGTGAAAAACCATAGAATCCTTGTAAATGGAGAGCTGACCATTCTTGTAAATGATCTGCTCTTGTTCTCTGATTTCATTTGCATGGATGGGTTATAGAAGGTCAGTGATGGGATGCGAGTTGGTTGGAGGTCAGGATCTGTGTACGTGAGAGACTGGACATAAGAGGAGATCCTCCTCTTCCCATGTGCTGGGGCTGGCACCATCCACTGCTAACATTTACAACAACTATGGGCTGGGCTGACAGTGTCGCATGTAACCTCTGTGGCTATGTTGTTCTTTAGGTAAGCAGCTCAATTTCTCCAGCAGCCCCAGCTCCCAGAGGAACAGCAATGTCGTCTAGGTTCTGACCCTTGCCAACACTTCTGTGAAATGCACTTAAATCCTCAAACTTACTGATCCCACCTACTCATATGTTCAAGAATTCAATCCATGCTTATATCAAATAGGACACACACACACATCATTACTCATATGGCTTTCCTCTTGGTTATAGATATGGCCAAGGGCCACAGGAGGTGCTCAAGAAACATTTGTTGAATGAATGTTGAATGTTATTGATGCTGCCTCATTTGTGACTCACAGGAGCAAAGCAGAAAAAAGTAATGGAAAACAGCAGAGTTGAAAGACCCTCACAGTCTGAGGTTTTCAACACAGCTAGAATTTTATTATCTATTAAAAGGCAACAGGGTTATTCAGATGGGACTTTGTGGCCCTTCAACAATTACAAGGGAGTTTGGGGAATACCTATTTTGATAACGAGGAGCCCTGGTGGCACAGCGGTTAAGCACCTGGCTGCTAACTGAAAGGTTGGTAGTTCAAACTCTCCAGTTACAGCATGGGAGAAAGATGTGGCAGTCTGCTTTCGTAAAGATTTCTAGCCTTGGAAAGCCTATGGGGCAATTCTACTCTGTCCTAGAGAGTCACTATGAGTTGGAATTGACTTAACAGCAAAGGTGGTTTTGTTTCCGTGTATCTGGACTCAAAGCATTTGTGATTTGACAACAAATGAGACCGACAGTAGAAGACAGGACCACAGGAATGAAGAATCTGCATCAGGCTATGAGAATGCAGTTAAGTGGGATGTGGCATGAGGCACGGTCCAGCTCAGACCCTTCTTCCTAGTCTACCAAAATTAGTTCTCAGCAAGTAGTTCCATTACATATGGGCTGAAGATGAGTCTTATTCCTCTAACTTTTTTCCTTTATTATCATTCATATATATTCTTGGCATGGCACATTAAGCATTAGACTGCTAACCATAAGGTTGGTGGTTCAAACCCAGCAGCTGCTCCATGGGAGAAAGATGAGGTTGTGTGCTCCTACAAAGATCTACTGTCTCAGAAACTCTAAGAAGCAGGTCTACCCTGTCCTATAGGATGGAGTCAACTTGATGGCTCTGGGTTTGGTTCACTCTTGGCAGATCACCACTTCTTTATCCTTGAATTCTAGTCTCAGCTCTACCATGCCATTTAATTTGGAGCAAGTCTTTCAATTCCTCAAGCAAAATTCTTAACGGCTCCACCTGCCTTAGGATTCCTGGGAGACCAAATGAGATTATTCATTCATTCTTTCAACAAATACTGACTGCATAGTTGCTAAGTAACATCATATTGTGAGAGATATTAAGAGAGACACAATAATGAATCTGACTGGTTCTTAGCCTCAAGGAGCTGGGCCATGTACAGAGTAAGGCAGGCCCCCAGGTGTCTATATTCCAAGATAAAAATCATCAGCCCACGTACTGTGGGAGATTAAAGGAAAGACAGAATATTCTAGTTGGTGTTAAGTGCCATTGAGTTGGCCCCAACTCATAGCAACCCTGTATAGGGTTTCCGAAGTTATAAACCTTTGCCAGAGCAGAGCGGCTGATGGGCTCAAACCGTCAAGCATGTGGTTCCTAGTTTAGTGCTTATCTTAGAGACATCACACTGCAGATTATTCCAGCAGGAGGAGCTAAAAAAGGCTCTGTAACAGAGACTGCTGCTTTTGAGCTGAGACTTGAGAGGTCAAATGGAAGCAGTTAGAAAACAGAATTGTTGAATAATCATTAGACATAGATTCTAATAATTTATGGAATACTCTATGCTTCAAGGTAATGCTTTATAACATTTACTGACTGTGTATGAGGTGTCCAGCACTGTGGTATATGCTTTACATGTAAGAACTTAGATAATCCCAGGCAAAACCAATTTATAAGGTCAGGTCTAATATCTTCCTTCTGTTATAAATGAAAAAACTGGATGTATCCATTAGGATTCTCCAGAGAAACAGAACCAATGGAATACGAATCCATACACACATATCTTTACATAGTATATTCAAGTATACACACCTGCTACTCATTTATTGACTATCTCATGATACAAAATTTCTCATTTACTACAATAGCAAAAATCAACTGTCTGAATATTTTGTGAATTAATGGATGCCAAGGGGTAAGGCAAGAGTAACACTGGCTGTGATGATGAAGGTTAAATTTCAACCTGGCTGGGTCTGGATTCTCAGTGGTTTGGCAATTATTTAATTACATATATACATATAGGGGTTTCAAAGAACTTTTTGAAGCCCCCCCTATACATAAAAGCTCATGGAAAATGGAACTTTTTTAAACCCCCACATATATATTGTTATTATTGTTAAGTGCTGTCAAGTCTGTTCCAACTCATAGTGCCCCTGAATAGGGTTTCCGAGGAATGGCTAGTGAGTTTGAACAAGCTGACGTTGCAGTTCAAACCGACTTTGTGGGTTCAGAGCTAATCCTACAGTGCCACACCAGAAGTCCCAGTATATATACTGTCTTCAAGGAGCAGCTGTTGGGTTTGAACCTCTGGCCTTATGGTTCAAACTGACCTTGTGGTCCAGTGCTTATCCTACAACACCACACCAGGATAGACTCTTTCTCTCTTTCTCTGTATATATATATATATCTACAATCTATATTGCTATAGGTGTAGTTAAGTGCCATTGAGTCTGTTCCAACCCACAGTGACCCTGTATATGGTTTCCAAGGAGCAGCTGGTAAGCTTGCACTGCAGACCTTGCAGTTCAAACTGACTTTGTAGTCGAGCGCATTAACCCACAGAGCCACACCAGGACTCCATACAGTCTTGAGTTCAAAATTTGTAGGGCAGTTCAGAATTTCAATGTACACACTTGAGGCAGAATTCCTCTTTGTCCCAGAAACTTATTTTTTTCTCCTAAGACCATCAACTGGTTAGATGAGGCTCACCACATTGTCGAGGGTCAGCTCCTTAATTTAAAGTCAGCTGAGTTCTGATGTTAATCACAATACTAAGTACCTTCACAGCAACGTCCAGACTAGTGTTTAAGCAAACAACTGAGCACAATGAGCTTGCTAAGTTGACACTTAAAATTAATCATCACTTTGAACTATTGAGAAGTTGGGTTTCTTGTCTACAGGCATACAGGTAATAAGTTGTAGAGTCAAGACCTGAACACAGTGGTCTTGTTTCTCAAAAAAAAAAATGAAGCCTTTGCCAAGATAACGTAATTCATTCAGAACTATGCTTTTCACAGAAGTAAATTTTGATTCCAGCACAACCTATCTGGGGAATTAACTTGAGTTTGCAAAGGTGTAGGAATAAAGCCTTCCCTATAGACAAGGTCCTGGTGTAGCGCTGTGGATTCATGCACCAGACTGCAAAGCCGTTCGAACTGCAAGGTCAGCGGTTCATACTCACCAGTTGCTCCTTGGAAACCCTATACAGGGTCGCTATGGGTCAGAGTCAACTTGATGGCACTCAACAACAACATAGGCAAGGTCTGAAGTAATTCAGGAGTAATTTGTACTGTGGCCGGTAGATGGCAGAAAGTGACAAGAAAAGACCTGGAAACAACAGTGGGACACCCAGCTCCCAGCTTGCAGGACAAAATGTATTTTGCATACAAAGTGGTTTGTTTCTAGCAACAAATCTATACTCAAAGTGAACTCCTGAGTACAAGCTGCTGTTGATTGTTTGAACTCTCCAGTCACAGAGTCCTCGTAAGGTGTGGAGCGTACAGCAGCATCCAAAAGGCGTGGCCTCAATAAAGCTGTCATCGGTTCTTGACTAGGCTGGCTGCATCCTGGGCCCACCACAGCCACTTTTTACTGTAGGAAAGCATGGGGCTGTAAAAATGATAAGGGCTGGAAAGTTCTTGGCAACAAATGAACTCTACCCCTGTTAAGACTAGCAGTATATACTGCTCATTCATTCACTCCTTCGTTCATTCCTTCAAAGAAGATTTGCTAAGCACCTACTGTGCACTAGGCACTGAGCCCACTCAAACTCCGAGTTCACCAGTAGCACATTACCACAAAATGAGCTAGGAAGGGAGTCAGTTCCATGGATTTGTTTCCTGCATAGTTCTGCTACGACAATCGGACAAAGGAGTAACATATACGTACTAGAAATTGTGTTGGAGAAGAATATTAAAACTATCATGGACTTCTAGAAGAACAGTGTGTTGTTGGACTGCTAAAAGAACAGTATGTTCTTCCTTCTGTGTTAGAAGAAGAACAGCCAGAATGCTCCTTAGAAGCCAGGATAGTGAGACTTCATCTCTCATACTTAATGACATATTATCAGGAGAGACCAGTCCCTGGAGAAGGACATCATGTTTGGATGGTCAGTGAAAAAGAGGAAGACCCCCAATGAGATGGATTGGCATAGTAGAAGCAGCAATGGGATCAAGTGTAGCAACCATTGTGAGATTGGCAGGACTGGGTAGTGTTTCATTCTGTTGTCATAACATCTCTGTGACTTGGGACTGGCTCAGAGGCACCAAACAGCAGCAACAACAACAAGAAACTAAAAGAATTACAGAACTATGAGAAAGTCCTATTGTCAACTTAGATTACAGATAGAAGCCGACAGATGTATAGATAGATAGCTAGAGCTGTCCTCTAATCAATTCTGACTCATAGTCACATTAATAAAACAGAAAATGTTGCCTGCTTCTGTGCCAGCTTTACAACAACAAAACTGTCAACAGCATGTCCAAGCCCATAGTGTGCCTATTGTACAATTCTGTTTTGTTGATGGTCTCCCTTGCCTGTGCAGGACCTCGACTTCACTAATCACAATGTCCTTCTCCAGCAATTGAGTCCTCCTAATGATGTGTCAAAAGAGCCCTGGTGGCACTGTAGGGTAAGCACTGATTTGCTAAGCACAAGGTTGGCAGTTCAAGCCCACCAGCCCCTCCTTGGGAGACAGATGAGGCTCTCTGCTGTCATAAAGATGCCGAGTCTTGGAAGCCCTACACAGGGTCTGTATAAGCTGGAATTGATTTAATGGCAGTGGGCTAGGTTTGGGTTTAATGGTGTCTCTAAAGCAAGTGAGTCCAACAGTCTTTTACTAAGATCCACAAGGCTTTCAACTGGCTAGTGTTTTTTTTTTTAATGTTTTATTGTGAATTATGTGATAGTTTACATGGGAGAGCATTAGTTTTACATTCAATCTATCATACATCGTTTCATTGCCATGGTTACAATCCCCTCCATGCATCATCAACCAACCAAAGGGTATATACTACAAGCCTGCCCCCTGTTGTCAACATGCAGCCCCTCTCCCTCTCTGGGTCTAAAGTCCCCAGCTGCTCCATCTGTCCACGTCATCGTCTCTGCCTCCATCTCAGGCATCACTGCTTCTCTGGGTAGGGTCCCAGCTCACCGCACTTCTCCCTTGGTGGTCCCAGGGGCCTCTGCTCCTAGACTGCAAAGTTAATCACTCCCCTCCTTGCTACAAAATGTCTACCTTTACATTTCCAATCCTCACAATCAGCCCTGATAATAATTATTCACTATTGTATCACAAGAGACCTATCCGCATTTCCTTTCATCAGCCTTGCCTAGATAGATTGGATACTATTCAGTGGAGACTCTACCTTCCTCCATGCCCTTTGGATCTAGGTTCCCTCTTGAAAGCTTGTAAGTCAGTCACTTCTTGCCTCTGTAGCCCTGTCCCCCCATTTTGGGTAGCCAATGTCCAAGTTGCAACTGGTTAATTTTTGGAAGTAAATCCTCAATCCTTAATCTAAAAGCTACTCTGAAACCTGTGCACCATGAGTGACCTTGCTGTTGTCGTTGAATGCTTATTGCACTGATCTCAACTCATAGCAACCCTGCCTAGGGTTTCCGAAGAGTGGCTGGTGTGTTTAAACTGCCAACCTGCCAATGCTTATCCTACAGCACCACAGTCGGACCCTGCTGATATTTGAATACTGGTAGCTTAACTTCCCACATCACAGCAACATTCAAGCCACCACAGTACAACAGCAGCCAGGGCATGCTACTGTTTTACTTCAATATACTTCTGTACTCTCTGAATGTTTCCCTAAACATCTTCATTAATTTTATAATAAAAAATCATTTTTTAAGCTTTGAAAGAAGATAGGCACATGGGAATCAGAGAAGCTAGAAGCGCCTCAGTCTCTCGGGGGATTCTTCTGTGTTTGGACTCCAAGAGAGAAGTGTGGTGAGTGTCCAGAAAATTGAAATTGAGCAGCTACTGGAATTTTTGCACACGAATCTTCCTAGCTAAAACTTGACACTACAATAAAAGTTCAGGTCACATTAGCAAACATAGTCTTACTCAAACCTAGTGAGAAAGTTGCTATTAGGTGTGAATTCATAACCACATTCACAGGATGACTGTGAGGATTACATAAGTTAATGAATGTGAACACACAGAGCCTTATACACAACAACACTTGCCTCTGTGTAGGTTCCAACTCATGATGATGCAAAGTCTATAAGATTTCCAAGGTTATGACCCTTCCAAGATGCCTCTGGATGGGTTTGAGGTACAAACCTGTCACCTAGTAGTTGTGCATTTAGCCATTTGTACCATCCAGGGACCCCTTGTCCATTACATATTGTCTGTGAACGAATCTAAGGAACCCTGGTTGCACAGTGGGTCGAGTGTTGGCCTATTAACCATAAGGTCAGCAGTTTGAACCTACCAGCTGCTCCACAGAAGAAAGATGACACAATCTGCTTCAGTGACAATTTACAGCCTCAGAAACACTATGGGGCAGTTCCACTATATCCTTTTGGGTTGGTGTGAGCCCACAGCAAATCAACTCCACAGCAGTGGATTTCGGTTGGTGTGTCAGAATCTGATGCCTGTGAACCTGTTGCAGTCAAATCAATTCTGACTTATAGCTATCCTATGTCTTTCTCCCCTGGAGTAGCTGGTAGGCTCAAACTGCTAACCTTTCAGTTAGTAGCCGAGCACTTAATGACTGCACAACCAGAGATCCTTAGAATCTGATGCAGAGACGAACATTTTTAAGGATTGAAGAAGAGATATCTAACTGCATCAACTACTCACTTTTCTTCATTGAACAAAGATTTATTGAGTACCTGCTATGTGCAAGGCACTGAACTATGGCTGGGATACAGCAGGGATACCAGTCGGACATCATCTTTGCCCTCAGGAGAATGCTCCCTTCAGCATACCTGTAGCGAGCACTCCCAATTTAGACAGAACTTCAGACAGCCGAGTGATTCTCATCTCCTGATTATCTGCACCGTGGTATTTTGTGCCTACAATTAAACCTCTAAAGTGAAGGACACATAATGACCATCTTTAAGTTTTGAAATTCAACCTGTTCCACCGGCGTTTTCTTGAATAAAGAAATGGCATTAGAGTAGTCAGAAAGACGCAGTATTGCAGAAGGGCAATGCGGATGAAATCACAGACCTCACAATGTCAGCAGCAGTTTAATTGCACCGTTCATGCAGCAGGGACGGAGACTGAAGTCCACACCTTTGGAGCATTCTCTAAGGAGGCAATTCTCTACAGGTCAAAGAAAAAGCCTCATGTTGCTTCTCTCCTCTACAAGAGTCAAGTCCATATGCCCTTCAGAAAATTATGTACTTGAAGAGACACCCATGCAGTGGTCACGAAAGGAGGCAAAAATGGAAACAGAGGACGGGGATGCAATTTCAACATAACCCATCTGGAGGCCCCTCACTGCAGATGCTCCACCCACATGGAAATGTTCACATTTGTGAATGTTTGCTCACATGGGTTTGCTGAGCAACAATTGTTGCCCCGCCTAGAATTGGTGCTTCCAAAGCATTTGTAGATGCTGTGGACAAAACAAGTAGATGTGCAAGTATCTCTTTTGAACCATCATTAAAACCCTGCACTGTTTCCTCCATACTCCCTGGTACTCAAGCAAAGCACTGACTGGAGGAGACAGTGACCACAACACTGGCTGTGGGTCACAGTACCACGTGCCCTCTCCTTGGGGACTTTGATGCCTCAAGGCAGTCACTGTATCTTTTGCACATATTGTGTGTTCTCTACACAGCTAAGCACAGAGTATGTGCATGTTAGCCTTTGTATAAGGGAACTGTTATGGATTGAACTCTGTCCTCCAAAAGATATGTAGAAGTCCTAACCCCAGTACCTGTGAATATGACCCTGTTTAGAAATAGGATTTTTCTTTTGTGTTTTCAGTGATGTTATAGCAGAGTAGTCATTACGTTGTTTTTACGTGCTTTTGAGGTGGCTCTGACTCATAGTAACCCTAGGCATAACAGAACAAAATACTGCCCCGTCCTGCACCATCCTTACAATTGTTGGTATTTCTGGCCCATTGTTGCTGCCATTGTGTCAATCCATCGCCATGAAGGTCTTCCTCTTTTTCGTTGATCCTCCAAATATGATGTCCTTCTGCAGGGATTTGTCCTTCCTGATAATATGTCCAAAGTACAAGAGAAGAAGCATCACCATCCTCGCTTCTAAGGAACATTCTGGTTGAACTTCTTCCAAGATGGTTTATGTTTGCTTTTCTGGTAGTCCACAATACTTTCAATATTCTTCACCAACACCATACTTTAAGTTCATCTTCCTTATTCACTGGCCAGCTTTCACATGCATGTGAAGCAACTGAAAATACCATAGCTTAGGTCAAGCATACCTTAGTCCTCAAAGTGACATCTTTGCCTTTAACTCTTTAAAGAGGTCTTGTGCAGCAGATATGCCTAATAACATATGTCATTTGATTACTTGATTATTGCTTCCATGAGTATTGATTGTGGATGCAAGCAAAATGAAGTCTTTGACAACTTCCACCTTTTCTCTGTTTATCATGATATTATTTATTAGTCCAATTGTGATTATTTTTGTTGTCTTTACATTTAGATACAATTCATAAAGAAGGCTGTAGTCTTTGATCTCCATCAGTATGCATTCCAAAGTTGTTGTTGTTATGTGCTGTAGAGTTGGTTCCTACTCATAGCGACCCTGTACAGGGTTTCTGAGGCTGTAAATCTTTACGGGAGCAGAAAGCCTCATCTTTCTCTCGCGGAGCAGCTGGTAGTTTCAAACTGCTGACCGTGAGATTAGCAGCCTGATTCGTAACCACTACACTACCAGAGTTAGGTGGGTCCTAAACCTAATCCCTTTGAAGTAGTATCTTATAAAGAAGGAATACTGACAAAGAGAAACACATACAGAAGGGAAGATGCCATGTAAGATCTAGTTACAAGCAACAGAAAGCCACAAAATACCCAGGACTACTAGAAGCTGAAAGAGACAAGGATGGCTTTTTCCATAGAATTGATAGAGAGAGCAAGGCCCTGAATTTAGACTCCTACTCTTCAAAGCAGTGACAGAATAAATTCCTTGTTGTACTGTTGTTATGGCAGCCCCTGGTAAATAAGACAGACACAGAACTGAACTGAATTCATTGAAACCCACAATTCTGGGATGGTTTCTGTGGAGGCAGGAGACAGGCAGGAAAACATGGGCCCAATGTTACCTGTTTTCTATGATTCTGTGTTTGTATTTGTTTAAACCAAATCAGATCTTCTAAAAATTTAGTCTTGTTTTCAATCTCATTCTTTCTTTTGCAGGCCTACATCTAAGTCTTGTAGAAGGGGTTAGTTACCACACTGACCCCGAGTGAAAGCTTTGGGGTAGTGACAGTAACTAGGAAGAAGAGATAAGCCCTCAACTATCTCTTTGTTGTTGTTGTTGTTAAGTGCCGTCAAGTTGGTTCCGACCCATAGCAACCCTGTATAGGGTTTTCGAGGAGCTGTTGGTGAGCTTGAACCACCAACCTTGCAGTCTGGTACATTAACCTACAGCACCACACCAAGATTATCTCTTTAGATAATAAAAATACTTTTCAAAAAACAGAGTCTGCTATTCAGTTGCAGAAAGTATGCCTAGTTCCAAAAAGTCCTCTGCTCGATTCCATTTATGTGCTCTACTTATTAAGTATTCCAAAATCAAACGCAAACGCTTTGGAAATGAGAGTGAGATTTCTGTACATTTTTTGAAAGGTGATGTTTGAATCTTCTCTACAACCATAAACCTTTCAAACTCCCATCTTGCATTTAAAGATAAAATGCCCCTGAAAAGGATCCCAAAGGATTTCTATTTAAATTAAACAATTTCTGCACTTCCCCTTCACTTCTTTGGATTTTCCCCACAGGTCTACACATCTTTTCCGGCTGTCCTAAGCCCTAACCTTTCCCAGCCATCAACATATGCCTTAGTAGCAGTTTTTTCCAAGGGCAGGTCAGACAGGAAACTGCTTCCATCAACTCAGCAGGAAACTGGTGGACTCATCACGCACTGCTTTCTTCCTTGAGCGCATCCCTCCTCCCCATGGAAAATCCAGCATTGTGTGGGAAGAGATAGAGAATGATGGGTTAGCTGTAGAGGAATAATTCAAGGGAAAGTGATGGGTAGTCTGGGAGGACTTTTATCATCACATAATCATTCTGAAATCTAGCTGGAGGGACTCCTCAGATAGAATAAGTGGTCGCCAAGAGAGCCAGTCTTATAATACGTTGAGCACCTTATGCCTTTGTTGAAAAATGTGAGAACTATGGCTATCAATTTAAAACCTAAGACTTACATTTGGCAAGAAGCTTGTCTTGATTCTGTTTAGTTTTACAAATGCTGAACATCAACTACACCCAGTGCTCTACTAAAGTGCTGGTGATAGAAGTGTATTTTTGTAATGTGTCCCCACATGGGAACTAAGAAACTCCACTTCACTTTTCCAAAAAACATTCTTCCCAGAAGATGTTCTGAATCACAGAAACAATTTTGTAAAATTTCCCACAATTAAACATGGTAAATTGTCCAGATAGAGAGCCCATAGCGCACAGGACAGCAGCAGAAAATAAACCAGCACGGGGCTTGATAAAATTCCATTTCATAACATTGGGGACTAAGAGGAGATCTGAAAAGTTTCCACCAAAGGGAAAAACAGACTACATATTTATTTAAAAGACTCAGTAATCAGTTTAACATTGTAAGGCAATAGTTTAACACTTCAAAGCTCCAAAAGAAAACATACCAAACACACACAAGGGTAGAAGATAGATATTTCTAGACACTCAGATCTCAAATTTTTCCTTCCATTCACCCTTTCTCTCAGGAAACTTCTAGATCAAGAAAAGGGAAAACAAGGGAGCCATAAAAGAAAAGGTACTCAAGAGAGACATAAAGTAATCCTCCAGATGTTAATGAACAAAGACTCGAGATGACAGCTCAGTCCCAGCCTAGACTGCAACAGATCAGAACGCTGTCAGACAGCTGTCTTCAAGAAGAAATGCATAGATCGCCTGGTGGCTTTGAGAGAGATATAGACAACTGGGTGTGCAGGATGAACCAGTGAGGAGTACATTGGAAACAAGGAACTATGGTGCAGCAGTTAAGTGCTTGGCAGCTAACTGAAAAAATGTTGGTTCAAACTCACCCAGCAGCTATGTGGGACAAAACCTGGCAATCGGTTTTTATGGGGTTTCTGAGGCTGTAAATCTTTATAGGAGCAGAAAGTCGCATTTTTCTCTCACTGAGAGACTGGTAGATTCAAACTGCCAACCTTGAAATCCATTACACTCCCAGGGCCCCTTAATAAATGATAGTCTTTATGGCTATCATTGATCAAGAAGTAGATAGAGGGAAATTGCTTAATGAAAGTAGATACAGTCCTAACTGATCTCTCTGCCTCTCTGTAGCCTGCTACCCTTCATTAAACCCCTAGTATGTTGCCTATCATATGTCTGGCTTAATAAATATTTGTAGAACAAATGAATGAGTGAATTTTAAAAAATGAATAATGAATGTATACCACTTGGCATCAAGACTCTCTGGATATTCTAGAACCAAAAGAAAAAGGAAATGCAAGAAACACTGGATTCATGGACTCAGTAACTGGAGTAGAGTTCGCTAGTTACTAACCAATATCATTAAGTCCTGGTGTGGCACTGCGAGTTAATGCACTGGACTGCAAAGTTGGTTTGAACTGCAAGATCAGAGGTTCGAATTAACCACCTGCTCCTTGGAAATCCTATACAGTGTGCTATCAGTCAGAACCAACTCAGTGGCATTTAACAATTACAACAACAACCAATATCACATCTTTCCTTCAGTAATATCTGAATTTCTAGTTCTTATCTAGTAACATGGCAACTTTGGTGGAAACATTTCTCTCCCAGACAGCTCAGAGTGACACATGACCAAACTCTGGCCCACAGAATATAAGAAGTGATGTGTGTAATTTTTGTGTAGTGTCCTTGAGAGGGCAAAAAAATACCAACCCTGTCTCAAGACCATCTGCTTCTGAACTGTTACAGGAGAAATAACTTCCATCTCCTTTAAGGCTCTGTACTTTGAGAGTCTTTGTTTCTGTGATTTAGCCTATAACTCAAGTTACATCAAATCAGTTTCACCACTGGACTTTACATCACTTCCTGCTCCAGTTCCAGGAACCCTTGCTCTGTTCCACTGTGGTTATTAAAATTCTTAAGCCATATTTTCCTGTAATTAATCCCAAAAAGAATCCCTGTGAATAGCCTCTACTTTCCCTTCCATACTCAGGTATCTCAGGAACTATAATCTTAGCCTAAATGCTAGTCACCAGAGCTTTGCCCCTGCTATGTGAACAGGTCCTTTGATGTTGATTTCCATTCCATTAGTACTTCTGATCTCTACTATTGGGACATCATCATGGCTTAATCCCCAACTGTTTAGTCACCTTTCCTTGCCTACCCAAAGCTATACCATTCCCACCATTGACTGAGCTCTATTTTGAGATGCCACTTCTGGCCATTAAGGCCGGCTGTGATGGAGCTAATCTACTGAGAAAATGAGCAATCTCAGGGGAGGTGGACACCATTGTGAGCCATCGGGACCTTCTAGATGGAGCCTGGTATTGATGGCTGCCCTAACAAATGTTAGATAAATACCTTTTGAAATTTTATAGCTAAATCTAATAATCCAGGTGACTTTTGCCCAAAGTACAACTCTACTTTTGGAATTTATTTTTCAATATGCTATTTGTCATGGAAAGTGTTAAGGATATCTCTTCCTCACACACCAATGATACTAGAATTCAAATCTGTAAGCCAATTCATCAGCCTACCAATTTATGACTCTGCTATCATTTAGTTTGTCTACTATGGTAAAGATAATGAATAGTTGCCCTGAGAAACTATGGAAAAATTAATTTTCTTTTCAGTGGAAAAATCTCTTTAGGTCAAAGAAAAGAACTATTCAGCTTATCTATTTAAAAAAAATCAGGAGTGGCTGGTGAGTTTCAATCACAAACCCTGCAATTCAAACTGACCTTGTGGTCCAGTGCTTATTCTATAGCGCCACACCAAAACTCCTGTTAGGATTGTATATAACAATATTTACCTCTGTTCCCTTTTACTATTGCACTCCTCCCCATGTCTTCATCATTCCTCCTCCATCAACAACCTCTCTATAGAGGCAGGGCTTGATGGCAGCTAAGGTGGAGGTACAGTGAAGGTCGCCGTCAGCCATACCACAGAATACCAGGCAAAGCAGATCCAGGACAGAGCTCCAAAACTTGGAAGCACAGAGAATGGAATAGTTTAAAAGTTTGAAGCTTATAGCTACTAGAACTTGAAATTAAAGTAAAAAATCGCGTACTTTTGAATCTGCCAGGGGGAGCCAACATCTTGGGCAAGACGAAATGGCAAAACAAAGAATGGGAGCAGACACACTATGCAAAAACACTGTGGGAACCTTGGAGCAAAGGTGGACAATGCATTTTGTCAGTTTTGCTTTGTTCTGATTTTCTTTTTTGTTTTTTTTTTAGTATCTGGTCATTGGCACCGCCACTGTTTGCACACCTCCATTCTGGTAACTACAGGGGGAGCCTGAGCGAGTGGACAACACCCCCACTCACCAATGGTGGGTTCTTCTGCCACGCAGGAGCACAGATACTCAGCCCAAGAGCAGGCCCTGAATTTTTTTTTTTTTTTTAATATGGGAAAGGGCAGGACAGGGCTTTAGAGAGGGAAAGAGAATTTAAAAACAAAATCGGCCAAAAATTAAATTAAAGCCTGAGGTATAGCACAACAACCAACACTGGCATCTTGAAATCTCTCAGGCAGCTTTGAAAACAAGACGCTGAAGAGAGGTCATTAAAGTCATACTCATATTAGGCTAAAAAAAAAAATTTTTTTTTTTCCTTCTCTCCGTCTTCTCCCTTTTCTGTGAGTATAGACTGCAGTATTCAGTCTAGTTTTTGTTGTTGTGGTTTGTGGTTTGTTTGTTTCTTTGCTGGTGCTGTTTTGCTGTTTTATGCTCCCCCTTCTACCTTTGAGGGACTCTCCTTCTCCCTTTATTACACACGAAGAGCCAGCAACTGCTGCCATATAGCCAAGCTACAATCATATTCTATAAAACACCAAAACCCATGCAAGAACCAATACCAACTGCCATATACCAGGGATGCAGACAACACCTGTGAAAGTTACTCTGAGTTAAACAATAAGAAGAGTGAAAAGGGAAGCCCACATCCTAATTACATCTTCCTGGAAGCAATCAGAAAGCATAAAAAATACCAAAACACATACACAATTAAGTATTAAGGCCACAGATAAACACTAAACATGTCCAAGAAGCAAAAGCAGATGACCATATCAGCATATGTCCAGAAACAAAATAAAATGTCTGAGACAGATGACCTAGAGGTAGACCTGGACTCCATTCTGGAAAGAGAGCAGGCCTTTGAAATGCCTGAAAAGGAATTCAGAAAAATGATTATAAAATGTTTCAAAAACACTTTACAATAGAGTTAAGAAAAATAAGGAATTCGTCAGGAAAGCACTACAGGAACAATCGAATAAGATAGATACAGCATTGGACACAATTAAAAACCTACAGAAAGACGTCAAATGATCAATAACAGAATATCAGAAATAGATAATACTCTGAAAGGGCAAAGGAGTAGAATAGATGAGATGGAAGGCAGTAACAGTGATCTGGAAGACAAATCTCTCAATACCATTAAGATAGAAGAACAAACAGAATAAAGGATTAAAAAATCTGAAGAAGGTCTAAGATTCATGTTGGACAACATGAAGAGGAATAACTTAACAGTTATTGGCATTCCAGAACTAGAATCACACAAGTCCACAGAGGAAATAGGTGAAGAACTGCTGGAAGAAAATTTCTCTAACATCCTGAAAGGTAAAAAGATAAACATTCAAGAAGCTCAACGAAGCCCAGGAAGGATAGACCCCAAAAGAAAATCCCCAAGACATGTTATAATCAAGCTCTCCAAAATCAAAGATAAGGAGACACTCTGAAAGCAGCTAGGGAAAACAGAAGTGTCCCATACAAAGGCAAGCAAGTCAGATTAAGCTCAGATCTCTCAGTAGAAACCATGCAAGCAAGAAGGCAATGAGGAGACATTTATAAAACTCTGAAAGAAAAAAAATGCCAACCAAGAATCCTTTATCCAGCAAAGTTATCAATCAAATATGACAGTGTAATCAAAACATTCCTGGATAAACAGAAGCTAAGGGATTTTGCCAAAGCCAACCCTGAGGTACAACACATCCTAAAGGGAGTTCTGTGTCC
>NW_006408527.1:3668192-3668827 GCF_000296735.1 Chrysochloris asiatica | reverse complement strand
AACTAAATATGCCTTCCAAAGTATCAATTCTATTACTTAAAAACCAAGAAACATATTTATCTATTTTCCCTATTAACCAAATAATTTTGACACATCAACATATGGAAAAGGAAGAGGGTATTTCACTGGCAAGAATCAGGAAGAAGATATTGAGTATTACTTAATTAATTAAGGTACAAAAAATGTGGAGTCTGTATGGCCAATGGCAAGAAGGGTATGCATGGAATATCAGATGCCTAGGAAGGAGGGATTCCTATGAGGAGGTTAGAGGGATGTTGTATAACCAGATTCTGGGAGACGAAGAATTAGAGGAGAAATTTTTAGACAGGAGTGACAAACTCAAAGATTTATGACATGCGGGAAGTTAGCATAACTGAATCCAGCTGGAAGGATGATGCAAATGCCCATGTGATGGAAGACTGGTAGAGCAAGCAGCAAATGGAGAATCATGGCTTTTTAAAATGGTTCTAAATGGGTCAAGAGCAATGAGCTCTAAACAGGCATAATCACACCCATACCCATCCCATTAGGACAAAATCTTTACATTCTTCCAAAGAATCAAAAATCCAGACTTCTATGTAAGTCTCCAAGTGTTTAAATAATTGTTGTTGTTGTTGTTGTTGTTGTTGTTGTTG
>NW_006408527.1:3628352-3667563 GCF_000296735.1 Chrysochloris asiatica | reverse complement strand
TTTAAAAAGGTCTTGTGCAGCAGACCTTCTAAATTTCCTGGAAATTTGGAAGATAACTATCTGGCTGACTAATTGGAAGAGATCCATATTTGTGCCCATTCCAAAGAGAGGTGACCCATCGGAATTCGGAAATCATCGGACAGTCTCTTTGATATCGCATGCAAGTAAAGTTTTACTAATAGTAATACAGAAATGGCTACAAGCATACATTGACAGAGAACTTCCAGAGTTTCAAACTGGATTCAGAAGAGGCCGTGGAATGAGAGATATCATTGCTGATGTCTGATGGATCTTGGCTGAAAGCAGAGAATATCAGAAAGATATTTACCTGTGTTTTACTGACTATGCAAAGGCTTTCAATTGTGTGAATCATAACAAGCTACGGACAACACTGAGAAGTATGAGTATTCCAGAACACTTAATTGTGCTAATGAGGAATTTGTACATGGACCAAGAGGCAGTTGTTTGAATAAATATGGGAACACTGAATGATTTAAAATTAAGAAAGGTGTGTGACAGGGTTGTATTCTTTCACCATACTTATGCAACCTGTATGCTGAGCAAATAATCTGAAAATCTGGGTTATATGAAGAAAAATGTGGCACCAGAATTGGAGGAATACTCATTAACAACCTGCGATATGCAGATGACACAACTGCTTGCTGAAAGTGAAGACGACTTGAAATATTTACTGATGAAGATTAAAGAGCACAGCCATCGGTACGAATTACATCTTAATGTAAATAAAACAAAAATCCTCACCACTGGACCAATAAACAACATTCTTATTAACAGAGAAAAGGTTGCAGTTGTCAAGGACTTCATTCTTCTTGGATCAACTATCAACACTCAGGGAAGCAGCAGTAAAGAAATCACACTACGTATTGCATTAGGAAAATCTGCTGCACAAGACCTTTTTAAAGTTTAAAAGATAACCTACATTAAAACAAAACAAAAGAACTATCCAAGTCAATCAATACTCATTTTCTGACTAAATTACAACCTGGATGTTGAATTTTTAATCTCACTATAGATTCACAGCCTTGGAAACCCTGTGCAGGGCCCCAGTAGGTTGGAACCAACTCCACAGCACGCCTTGGGTCACCTATACTTGCTTCTGAGCTAGAGAGTAACACAAGGGAAGGAAACAAATAGTCACTTTGACTAACTGCATAGAACTAGCACTGCCCTAGGTACTATTCATATTTATTTCAATTAAGCCTCCGATTGTAAGAGGCAGGCATTACTAATGCCTGTTTTAATGGATGAGAACACTGGGGCTCCAGTACCAAGGAGCACAGAAGTTTACCTGGCTAGTCAATGGCAGCACAGCTTCAAACCCAGGTTGTTTCAGGTACACGGCCCAAAGCACCATTCTTCTGTATCAGCTGTTCTCAATCTTGGCTGGCACGTGGGAATCACGTGGGGAGCTTTGAAAGCTCTTGATGCCCTCTGAATCCTGCAAAAACAATAAACAGCAATAATCTAAGTGTGGCACTCTGAGATAAAGCACTGAACCAAAAGGTTGGTGTGAACCATAAGGTTGGCAGTTCAAACTCACCAGCTGCTCCTTGGAAACCCTGTACTGGGTCACTCTGAGTTGGAACCAACTCAATAGCACTTAACAACAAACAGCTAGATAGATACTAAGGTTGAACGAGGATCTGAAGTTGAATAGGACTATACCCATGAATATATATATTTGACAGAGGATATTTCTACATATGTATCAGTATGTCCTGTATATATATATCCATGAATGTAGGCTCCTGGTGTGACACTGTAGAATCAGCACTGGACTGTGAACCACAAGGTTGGCAGTTCAAACCCACCACCTGGTCCTTGGAACCAACTCAATGGCACCTAACTATAACAGCAACATAGTAGAGCAAACAGGGGCCACAGTTACGAAAACATCTTAAACATAACTAAACACCTTGAGGGAATGAGTCACTGGGACTATGGTCTGGGTACCATGGTCTCAAGGTGCACTAAGGTCAATTAGCATAACAGACTGCAAAGACAATGTGCTAAGTCCCACTTTTGTGAGTAATGTCTAGAGTCTTAAAAGATTGTGAGTGACCATCTCAAGTGCAACTATTGATCTCTCCTATCCAGGGCAAAGAAGAATAAAGAAAATCAAAGATACACAGAAACAGTCCACAGGACTTACAGACCACTTGAACCTCAGCCTCCTGAGACCAAAAGATATGCATGGTTCCTGGATGCTACTGGTGATGGTGCTGAAAGGGTCCTAGGTAGGAGGTCCTGGATACAGTGCAAGAAAATGTGGACCAAAACTCAAAAATAATAAAGAAGACCAGAATTACTAGTCTGATAGAGACTGATGGGATCCTTAAGACTGTGATCAACTTTCAGCCAAATGACAGACACATTTATAGGGTGACCATTAACACCAGGGAGGTATGCACTCCGTAGAAAAACCATACATACAACATCAACGGGCACCATTTGCCCAAAAGAGATAGGAAAGAAGGATGAATTAAAATGGTAGACATAGAAAGGAGGAAGTAGGAAGAGCACTGTTGCATTGTGGGGATTGCACTCAATGTCACAAATCAAAATGTGTATAAATCACCAAATGGAAAACAACTTACTCTGTTATCTTTCACTCAAACCACAATTTAAAGCACTTAAAAAAAAAAACAAAAAAAACTTAGTTATCTTTCACTCAAACCACAATTTAAAGCACTTAAAAAAAAAAAAAAAAAAAGAACTCTCTATGCCAAGGACACACCCAAACCTGTTAGTACATCAGAATCTTTTCTAAGGCTTCCCAGGTGGTTCACATGGAACCTACTGTTAACCAGCTTCCAGGGCCAGCAGCACCAGCATCACCTGTGAGCTTGTTGGAACTGCAGATTCAAGCCCTGCTCCAAACTTACTGAATGGGAATCTGTACTATAACAAGACCCCGGGGTGATCTGTGTGCATATTGAAATTTGGGATTGAATCCATAACAACAGAGGTGGTACTGTAGGGTAAGCAGTGGACTGCTAACCACAAGGTTGGCAATTCTAATCCACCAGTCACCTCTCAGAAGTTATACAGGGTCGCTATGAGTCAGAACTGACTCAACGGGACCATTAGGGATACACTCAGTGTCTCTGACACTTCTGGACTCATCAAAGCCACCATTGCAGTCCTCAGTGTATCACAGCTAAGCTTCGTTCCTCCCTGTCTCTGATGGGTCTCAACCTGTACCCTTAGACCAGCTCTGCTCTAGAACTGCTCTGCTTCTCTGATAGCTCTTTTCTTTCAGGCCACGCTACTGGGTAGGCTGAAGTGTCCTGTGTCCTCCCACCGTGGGTCTGCTCTTGGTGCCTAGGCCTCACAGGTGCTGGCGCTCCCTCTTGGAACAAGGTACCAGGTTGGACAATATCTTTTGACTGGAAAAAAATCCACCATCTGAGATTCCCAGGAGACCCCAAGTTGATAATGCTATTGCCTGAGACAGTTGGGTTTCACTCACAGCTATGGTTTGGATGGTAAACCTCAAAAATAAGTAAATATTTAAATAAAATATGTGAATGCCAGCCAAAAAAATAAAATAAAATAAAAGCAACCACCGAAAAGTAAATCACGCCTTTGGACCTGAAAGCTATCCTTTTTCACTTCTAAGTGATTTCTTGTGTGCTTCATTTCACTCAGTTCATTGGCTTTGGCTTTTCCTCAGAGTAATCAAAAGAGACTTGGCCCTCTCTACCCAGCTTCTGTCTTGAGAATCAGGCAGATAAATTTTCCATCAGTCAAGGCCCAATTCAGTGCAGGCCTCCCTTCATACAAATGGTCTATAAACTTCAATCGACAGCATCCACCCAACAATTCTTTGGGTCAGGCACCAAGTCTTCTTGTTGTTGTTAAGTACCGTGGAGTCAGGTGCGACTCATTGTGACCCTGCACAGGGTTTCCGAGACTGTAAATCTTTACGGGAGCAGAAAGCCTCATCTTTCTCCCATTCAAGTAGCCCAATTAGTAATCACTGTGCTACCAGAGTCCTGGTGTGGTGCTGTGGGTTAATGTGCTAAACTGCAAAGTCAGTTTGAACTGCATACAAGGTTGATGGTACAAGCTCACCAGTCGCTCCTTGGAAACCCTCTACAGGGTTGCTGTGGGTCAGAACCGACTCTACGGCATTTAACAACAACAACATGCTACCAGAGCTTCTTTTTATCACTCATTTTGTTGTTGTTGTTATGTGCCGTCGAGTTGGTTCTGACCCATAGCAACCCTGCACAGGGTTTCCGAGGCTGTAAATCTTTACAGGAGCAGAAAGCCTCATCTTTCTCCCGCGGAGCAGCTGGTAGTTTTGAACTGCTGACCTTGAGGTTAGCAACCCAATTCATAACCACTACACTACCAAGTCTTCTGGGAGGCAAGAAATAGTAAAACAAGGCAGTGACTTCACCCAGCAACCAACACATGGCCTTTCCCCAGCAGGCCCATCACTCTGTCAACATCTGCAAGTTTGCGGCATTGATTTGGTGGGAATGAAATCTGGAGAAAAGTCCTTTTTGGTTCTGTCAATGACAGCTCTCTCTCTCTGGAGACCCCACACTATGGGTTTTACTTTAATTTTGCTTTATTATTCTCTGTTCCTACCATTGGGTCTTTGAAGCTTTGACTGTGTTGTCAAGTTTCTCTTTGATGCCTAAATGAATACTAATGGGAAGCCCTCTCAGCTGTTTGCATACTTTTCTTTCCGCTCAGTTTCTCCCAGTTGAACATTCTCAAATCTGGGCTGTGCTCTCATCTGTCAGCCCTTTCTTGGATCCATTTTAAAAGAAGCCTGAGTATCTTATATGCAATTGGCCGCTCTGGAACTGTGAAACGCAAAGAGTTAATAGGAGAGGAAAAGGTATAGACATTTGCTGACATGGTCATCTGGATGCCTGGTCCAGACAGCAGACTGAGGCATGGTTATCTTTGCACTGGCTAGTGCTTCTTATTTACTGATTATTCTCGGGACCAAGCCCTGCCATCTGTGCTCAGGAAAGGCGCTCCTGACTCCAACTGCTTCTTTTACATTCTGCTAATATCTGAAGTCCTGGTGTGGTGCTGTGGGCTAATGTGCCACACTGCAAAGCTGTTTGAAGTAGTGCAAGGTTGGTGGTTCAAGCTCCTTGGAAACCCTATACAGGATCGCTATGGGTCAGAACCAACTCAATGGCACTTAACAACAACAATACCTGAAGTGTCCCCTCTTCAGAAATTTCAGTTGGAACAACAGGGATTCTAAGAAAAATATACTAGCCACCCCATTCCCAAAATCCTTTTTCTTGTTTTGTTTCTCTCCCTGAGCAGTCAACATTCAACAAATACTTATCCAGGGTCTAAAGTTTTGAGGCAAAGAAAAAGAAATGGAGGAGGCAAGCCAGAGTCAAACAGTTACCAACCTCCAGTACCTCCAGGCTCAGGAATACAAGCCACCCGGAGAGCTACAAAGGACACAAACATACTAAACTTGCCTTAGAAAGTGTGCAGTCTAAGTTATAAATAGAGATATGTATAAATAGAAACACGTATACATTGTTGTTGTCATTGGCAACGCCATCAAGTCAGTTCCATCTCGGTGATCCTGTATAGGGTTTCCAAGGAGTTGCTGGTAGGTTTGAACTGCCAAACTTGCAGTTAGCAGTCTAGTGTTTATTCCACAGTGCCAAACCAGGGTTCTGAAAACAAAAAAAGAACCAGTTGCTATGGAATTGAAGCTGAGTCATGGTAAGCCCATGTGTGTTATCGTGGAACTGGGCTCCATAGTTTTCAATTACTGATTTTTTTTTTTCTTTTAATGTTTTATTGTGAATTATGTGATAGTTTACATGAGATAACATTAGTTTTACATTCATCCTAATGTATATCATTTCATTGTCATGATTACAGTCCCCTCCATGTATCATCAACCAACCAAAGGGTATACCCTGCAAGCCTACCCCTTCACCCCTCCCCATCCCCCAACCCCCGGTCTACAGCACACAGCCCCTCTCCCTCTCTGGCTCTAGAGTCCCCAGCCGCTCCATCTCGCCACGTCACTGTCTCTGCCTCCATCTCTGGAGTCACCGTTTCTTTGGGTAGGGTCCAGCTCTTGCTCTTCTCCCTTGACGGTCCCAGGGACTTTGGCCCCTGGACTGCAAAGTCAATCACTTCCCTCCTTTTGCTACAAAATGTCTACCTTTACATTTCCAACCCTCACAATCAGTCCTGATAACAATTATTCACTATTGTATCACAAAAGACCTATCCCCATCTCATTTCATCAGCCCCTCCCAGACAGATTGGATACTACTCAGTGGAGATTCTACCTTCCTCTACACCCTCTGGACCTAGGCTCCCTCTTGAAAGCTTGTAAACCAGTTACTTCTTGCCTTTGTAGCCCCCCTCCCCCATTTTGGGTAGCCAATGTCCAAGTTGCCCATCCCTGTCTACTTTGTGTATGGAAGGGGTGGTAATGATGCTCGCTGTAAAGATTTGTTCCTTCTTTTGAGCTACTGCATCCACAGGTGTAGGTCAAGTTCATCAAATTGTATTAGATTACTCTCTTTTTCCTCTTCTTTCTTCTTATACTTGAGCTCTGATCATCTAGTCATTGAAGCCAGGTCAAGTGGGTATTAAATGCAAGTGTGAGTGATCTTATGCATATGCCCTCTCTTCTTATCAGCTGGATCAGTGACTGATTTTTGAAGTAGATCACCAGACCTTTCTTCCAAGTTGCTCCTCGATGAACTTGAACCTTCAATTTTTCTGTTAGCAAATCTGATATGATACAGAGCATGCTGACTGTCTTGTATCACAAAGGGACTCCATACATTCACATAAATTGTAGGTATTTCCTTACACATGTCTTTTTATAACTTGGACTATACGTTGGATAAATTCCATATATTTATTGTTGCTGTTATGTGCCATTGAGTCAACTCTGACTCATCGTGACCCTCTCCAAAACAGAGCTAAACACTGCCTGGTCCTGCCACGTTCTCACAATTGTTGTGTTTGAATCTAGTGTTGCTGCCACTACGTCAATCCATCTCTTTGAAAATCTTCCTCTTTTTCAGTCACCCTCCACTTTACCAAGCATGATGCCTGTCTCCAGGGACTGATCCCTCCTGACAACATGTCCAAATAGGAGAGACGAAGTATCACCATACTTATTTCCAAGGAGCATTTTGGCTGTACTTCTTCCAAGACAGATTTCTTTGTTCTTCTGGTAGTCCATGGTACTTTCAATGTTCTTCACCAACACCATAACTCAAATACAATAATTCTTCTGTAGTCTTCCTTATTCAAGTCCAACTTTGGCATGCATATGTGGCAAATGAAAATACCATGGCTTGGGTCAGACACACTTTAGTCCTCAAAGTGACATCTTTGCTCTTAAACATTTTAAAGAGGTCCTTTGCAATCCATTTGCCTAATGCAACACTGTTTAATGTCTTGCCTGCTGTTTTCATGAGCATTGATTATGGATCCAATCAAACTGAAATCTTTGACAACTTATATCTTTTCTCCATTTATCATTATATTATTCATTAGTCCAGTAGTGAGGATTTTTGTTTTCTTTACCTTGACATTCAAGCTACACTGAAGGCTATGGCCTGTGATCTTCATCAGTAAATATTTTAAGTCCTCTTCTCTTTCAGTAAGCAAAGTTGTATCATCTGCATATTGCAGGTTGTTAATGAATCTTACTCCAATCCTGATGCCACATTCTTCTTCATATAATCCAGCTTCTCAGATTATGTGCGTGCTTAGCATACAGATTGAGTAAGTATGGTGAAAGAATACAATCCTGGTACACATCTTTCCTAATTTTAAACCCTTGTACCCTTGTTCTGTTCAAATGACTGCCTTTTGGTCTATGTACAGGTTCCTCATGAGCACAATTAAGTGTTTTGGAATACCCATTCTTCATAGTGTTATCCATAGTTTGCTATGATCCACACCGTCATATCTTTGCATAGTCAATAAAGCACAAGTAAACATCTGTCTGGTATTTTCTGCTTTCAGTCAAGATCCATCTGATGTTAACAATGATACCCTTTTCTCATATCCTCTTTAGAACCCAACTTGAATTTCTGTCAGCTCTCTTTCGAAGATCTGCACAATTTTACTTGCATGTGATATTAATGATGCTGTTCAGTGATGTTGCATTCCATTGAGTAATCTTTCTTTGGGATGGGCACAGATATGTATCTCTTCCAGCTGGTTAGTAAAATAACTGTCTTCCAACTTTTTGGCATAGAAAAATGATAGGACTCCAGTGCTGTATCAGCTTGTTTAACCATTTCAATTTATATTCTGTCAGTTCCTGGAGCCCTGTGTTTAGCCAATGCCTTCAGTGCGGTTTGGATTTTTTTTCTTAAATACCATTGATTCTTGATAATATGGTACCTTCTGAAATGGTTGCGCATCAACCAGTTCTTTTTGGTACAGTTACTTTGTGTATTTCTTTCATCTTCTTTTGATGCTTCCTGCATCATTCAATATGTTGTCCATAGAATCCTTCAGTATTACAACCCTAGCCTTGAGCATGTTCTGCCCTTGTAGTTTTCTAACTCCATGTCTTTGCATATTTCATTGCAATGCTTTACTTTGTCTGCTCAAATTGCCCTTTGATATTTTCTGTTCAGCTCTTTTACTTTCTCATTTCTTCTAGTTGCTTTAGATGCTCTATATTCACGAGCAAGTTTAAGAGTCTCTTCTGACATACATTTTGGTCTTTTCATTCTTTCCTGCCTTTATAATGACTTTTTTTTTTTCATATATGATGTTATTGATGTTATCCTACATATTTCCCCTATACATGTCTCTATGACTTAGGCTATAAGGTGTAGTATACTCTATATATATATACATAATATGTTTTATATATATATATATATAATAAGGAGTCCTGGTGGCAGTGTGGGTTAAGCATTGGGCTGTTAACTGCAAGGTCTGAGGTTCAAACCCTCCAGTCACTCTGCCAGAGAAAGATGAGGTTGTCTGCTTGCATAAAGATTTACAGTTTCAGAAACCATACATAGGAATTGGAATTGGCTCAATGACAGTTAGGTTTTTATGATAGCTACATGGACTCGCGGTATGGTGCAGTAGGATCAGTAGTAGACTTTGAACCAACAAGTCAACAGTTCAAACCCACCGGCTGCTCCTTGGCAACCCTGTGCAGGGTCCCTATGAGTTGGAACCAACTTGACGGCACTTAACAACAGCTATATATATATAATTTTTTTTTTCCAGCTTATAGGGACCCTGTGTAGGATTTCTGAGGAGCAGCTGGTGAACTGCTGACCTTGCCCTTCAAACTGACCTTGTGGTTCAGTGCTGACCCCATAGAGCCACGCCAGAACTATTAGTGCTGTGGTAGTGATGGTTATGTGCCATGGAGATGGTTCCGACTCATAGCAACCCTGTCTAGGGTTTCCGAGACTATAAATCTTTATGGGAACAGAAAGACTTATCTTTCTCCCATGGAATTGCTGGTAGTTTCAAACTGCTGACCTTAAGGTTAGCAGTTTGACTTGTACCCACTATGCTACCAGAGCTCCTTACTAGTGCTGTAGTCTTCCCTGTATACCTATCTACTTCTTGGCTGACAGTTGGGCCATGAGGGTAGGTTCAGTTCCAGACCTGAAGAGTGGTTGAGAGCCATAGCCTTGGGCTCCTCCAATCTCTTTCTGACCAGTAAGCCTGCTTTTGTTCAACATAGTTTTGTGTTTTGTTCCACATTTTTCTTCCTTATCTTTCCATTATAGTTTCTCAGAGTGACTAGTGGGTCTGATCCACTGACCTTGTAGTTACCAGTCCAGTGCTTATTCTGTAGCACCCCATGAACCCTGATGTTACCAATTATGTGCCCAGTTACCAATCATGTAACCTTGGGAAGCCATTGAATCTCTCTGAACCAACTGTCTCATCCATAAAATGGGGGAGTAATAGGATGGTTTTGTCACGAGGTTGTTGTGAAAACCCAGTGGTATAATAGTGTGCTACACACAAAACCCCTAACACATACTAAGCTCTCAAATCAATGGGGACAAGGAGCACTGGTGGTATAGTGACTAAGCCCTTGGCTGCTAGCTAAAAGGTTGGTGGTTCAATTCTACAGAGGCTCCACCAGACAGAGACCTGGTGACCTGCTTCTGTACAAACTACATCCTCAGAAAACTCAAGTGGGCAGTTCTACTCTGTCACCTGGGGACCCTGTGAGTCAAAATCGACTCTGTGAAACCTAAGAGCAACATCAGAGTTTGTATACATTTCCCTTTTCAAACCATACTCGCTACATTTGCTTCACTTTTACAAGTAGACTGACTTGTTTGTTGTTTTTTTCTTTTCTAATTGAAATCCCTAACTTATTAGGTGCCATTGAAAGGGAAAAAGAATCCCATCCCTTTATTGAGTTATGAAACAGCAGCCCTTCCACAATGGGCTTGAAGAGTGAGTTTTTTCTCTGCCAAGAATAAACATAAAGTGAAATGAGTGTTCTCATCAGCCGAGAACAGGCCCCAAAGAGACTGGCAACTGTCTCAACGTCATCACTACCGTGGGGACACAGAGTGCCTGGTGCAACACTGTATGTCTAATTATAGAATCTTTAATTCACGGGTCTGTTTTGGCAGGGATGGCCCCTAGCACAGATTCATGAGGACAAATAAAGCTTCTGCATCTTAGCACTTGGCTTGGCAGCCAACAAGCCCTGACTGAACACCTGCTCAGTGCTAAGCACCAAGCATTAGGGAGAATCAAGCGAAATTAAAGAGGGGGTCCCTTCCCTTGAAGTGCTTATGGTCTGCACAACCAAGCGGCTTCTATGCTCTTAATAACAACAACAAAAATTCACACAATTTGGATTTTATAGATCTCTATTTTTTTCCCAATCTTAAATTTGTATGTTATGTAATTTGAGCCTCTTCATTTCAGAGCTTAGGTGACTGAGGTTTGCAGAGTTTATGTGACTTGTTCATGTAAAAGTCATATTGCTTCTTTAAGGGGAAAACAATGAATCAATGACAGTTTACAAACTTAGGTTTAATGGAGTTCTTAAAAATATTAACTTTCTTTGAGTGCATTTGACAAGCTAGATAGGGTATATGACCCAGTTTTTGTAATAGTCTTATTCTTCCTTCTTACCAACACAAGCGATAGAAGAAAACAAATTTAAGTGAACTTTAAGGACAGCTTCTAAGGGAAAAGAAAGGAGTAGCCAGCCCCTTTAGTGGGGGATCAGAGACAAACCATGTGGATCTCCTTCGGCAGGCCTGGTGACCACTCCCTTCAGCCCTCACACCACAGGACCCACCCAGAGTTGCTTCAACTTAGATTGTACTGAAGGATCAACCCAGACAGAACTGGTGGAGGAAAAAATTCCCTGACTGGACTCTATTTTTGGAACTTTCCTGGCTGAAGAATTCATGGAAGATAATCATTTTCTTGTGGAAAGTCATCCAAAACTTTTAAAATGTTTTAATTTAATTTAACCCAAATGCTTTCAACTCTAGTTGGCATAGAGTCAACTCCAAGTCATGCGGACTCCATGTGTGTCAGAATAGAACTGTGATATATGGGATTTTTAATGGCTGATTTTACAGAAATACAAGACCAGGTCATTCTTCCAAGGTGCCTCAGTATGGATTTGAGCCCCCCACCTTTCTTTTATTAACATATCAACTATTTTTACCATGCAAACCAAGTGCCGAATCCCCATCCTCAGAAGTCTCCACCCTCCTATCTCTCTGTTGTTATTGTTGTTAGGTGCCTTAGAATTGGTTCCAACTCATAGTGATGCTCGGTTCAACAGAAGGAAACACTGCCCAATCCTGCACCATCCTCACAATTGTTCTGTTTGAACATATTGTTGTTAACACCATATCAAACCATCTCGTTGGAGATGTTCCTCTTTTTTGTTGACCCCCCACTTTTCCAAGAATAATGTCCTTTTCCCAGAACTGGTTCCTCCTGATAATATGTAACAAGTAGAAGAGATGAAGTCTCACCATCCTTACTTCCAAGAATCATTCTGAATGTCAATTCTTCCAAGAAATATTTGTTTGTTCTTCTGGCAGCCCAGGATACTTTCAGTATTCTTTGCCAACCATGATTCAAATGCATTCATTCTCCTACAAGCTTCTCAATTCACTGTCCATCTTTCATATGCATATGAAGTCATTGAAAGTACCATGACAAAGTCCAGGCAAGATGGTGGAGTAAGTAGATGCACTGAGCAGACCCTCTGCAACAAAGACATGGGAGAACAAGAGAATTGGATACAGATGGTGTTCCTGTAACACTGAGCTTCAGAAGATAGGGCAGAGAGATCGACTGAGAGCTGACTGGAAGAGGAAGCTGCACAGGAACAAGAAAGAAGAAAAACTGGTGGGCTATCAGCTGGTGTGGAGCAGCATGGCTATCTTGAGCTTTTGCAAGTGGTTTACAATACAGCGGCCTGCAGGCACAGGGCCTAGCTGCAGGTGGGAGACAAGGGTCTTTGTACAGGCCTCCCTTATTCTCTTGCCCTCCTGGTAGCCTAGTTATGGCCAGTCCCACCATCACCAACACAGCAGCGAACTGAGAAATGTGTTCAGACTTCCAGTCCCTATCACATCCACCAAGAGATAGGCGGTGAGTGCCTAAGAACATACCAACATGCAATTATCAGTTAAATATAAATACAACCACACCATAATGTCTCAGAGAAAACAGACAATTTCAGCTTACAGGAAGAAATAAAACAGAGTGTCTCAAACAAGTGACTAAAATATAGTGGTGGTTGTGTGCTGTGGAGTTGGTTCTGACTCATAACGACCCTGAATAGGGTTTCTAAGGCTGTAAATCTTTATGGGAGCAGAAAGCCTTATCTTTCTCTTATGGAGCAGTTGGTAGATCCAAACTGCTAACCACAAGGTTATTCATAATCCACTATACTACCAAAACTCCTGGACCAAAATATAGAATCAGAAGATATAATGCCAGAAATGGAATAAAAATTAGTTGATAAAGAATTTTAAAGAATGCTAGTTAGGTATCTTTAATAAATTGAGAGAAATAAAGATGAAAGCAAGGAAAATAATATAAGAACAAACTGACAAAATCAATGAAACACTGGAAACCATACAAAAGAACAATTAAAAAGTCAGAAGAATAATACTAAGTCTTCAGAAATAGATAATACACTGAAAGGACAAAGTAGCACTGACTCAATGGAAGGTCAAATCCATACGCTTGAAGAAAAATCTCTCAATATTCATCTTCGAGAGGAACAAACAGAAAAAAATGTTTAAATCCAAAGAGGAATAACTTACATGTGATTGGAATTTCAGAACAGGAAGAGACAAATAAAACCTTAGAGAAACTGACTAAGAAGTGAAATTTCCTAACATCATGAAAGACGAGAAGAAAACCATCCAAGAAGTTAAAAGAACTCCAAACAGGATTGACCCCAAAAGAAAATCACCAAGACATATTATAATCAGATTTTTCAAAACCAAATACAAGGAAACAACCCTGAGAGCAATTCAGGAAAAAAATGAAAAGTTACCTAAAATCTGATTTCCCAGCAGAAACCATGCCGGTAAAAAGACAATGGACAAAAGAACTGTTGAATGATGATGCAAGGAGGGGAATGGAATCGTTGCAATGAAACAATGAATGTAAAACTGATGTTGTCCCATGTAAGCTATCACTCCATTCACAATAAAAAAGTTAAAAAAAAAAAAAAAAAAGACAATGGAATGGCATATATAAAAGTCTGCAAGAAAAACTGACAAACAAGAATCATATTGACCATCAAATATGATGGCGAAATTAGGACACTTCTAGATAAACAGAAATGAAGAGAATTTCAAAAAACAGACCAACCTTACAAAAAATACTTAGGGAAGTTCTTTGGACAGATAACCAAGAATAGCAGACTAACATACATAACAATATCACCCAGAATTTAATCCAGATTTAGAAATATTAAAAGTAAAACAAACCTAGAAGACTATATAGGGAACCAGAGATATCAGTTTGCAACAACAAAACCAAGTTTAAAAAAGGGAATAATGTATTTACAGAACTCCTAATGAAGTGGAAATCAAGTAGAATTCAAGACTAAATAAATAAATAAACAAACCTAACTGGAGCCCTAAAACCAGACCAAACCTTACACACCTACCCTTAACCCAACTCCTTCCCCTAATGTTAATCCTAGTCCTAACCATAACCCTAACACTAAATGAAGTCCCCTTGTTGTTGCGTGGAGTTGGTGCCAACTCAGTGTCCCTGTATAGGGTTTCTGAGCCTGTAAATCTTTACGGGAGCAGAAAGCCTCATTTTTCTCCCATGGAATAGCTGGTAGTTTCAAACTGCTGACCTTGAGGTTAACCCAATTTGTAACCACTACACTACCAGAGCTCCTTAAATAAAGTCCTAGGCCTTGGCTAGACCTAGCCATAATCCTAACCCTAACTCCTATCATATCCACCCACTCACCATAAAAAATGAAAAAATAATAAAATACCATGGCTTGGATCAGAAGTACCTTTGTCTTCAAACTGATGTCTTTTTTCTTTAACACTTCAAAGAGGTCTTCTGCAATCATTTGGTCTCTTGACTGCTGTTTCATAAGCATTGATTCTGGAACCAAGCAAACTGAGGTCTTTGACAACTTCAAACATTTCTCCATTTATGATGGTGTTATATTTACAGGGCTAGTTGTGAGGATTTTTGTTTTCTTTAACGTGAGGTGCAATCCATACCGAAGGCTGTAGTCTTTGATCTTTATCAGTAAGTATTTTAAGTCCTCTTCACTTCCAGCAAGCAAGGTTGGATCATCTTTATATCGCATGTTGTTAACGATTCTTCCTCTAATTCTGATGTCATATTCTTCTTCTTATAATCCATCTTCTCAGATTATTTGCTCAGCATACAGATTGAATAAATATGTTTAAAGAACACGACCCTGGTGCATAGTGCATACCTTTCTGATTTTAAACTATTAAGTGTCCCCTTATTCTGTTTGAATGACTGCCTCTTGGTCTATGTACAGGTTTTTCATGAGCATAATTAAGTGTTCTGTAATACCCTTTCTTCACAATGTTGCATAGTCTGTTATGATCAACACAATAACAAATGCCTTCTCAAAGTCAATAAAACACAAGTAAACACCTTTCTGGTATTCTGTTTTTAGCCTAGTAATGTTAGCAGTGTTATCCTTTGTTTTATAACTTCTTCTGAATTTGGCTTGAATTTCTGGCAGCTCCCTGTCGATGTACTGTGGTAGCTGTTTTGAATTATCTTCAGCAAACTTTTACTTGCATATGATATTATTGATATTGTTTAATGGTTTTTAAATTCCATTGTGCCATCTTTTTTTTGTAATGGGTACAAATATGGATCTCTTCCAATCAGTTGGCCAGCTAGCTCTCTCTTGCAAATTTCTTAACATAGGCGAGTGAGCATCTCCAGCACTGCCTGTTTGTTGAAAGATTTCAATTTGTATTCCATCAATTCCTGGAGCCTTCCTTGTTTTTAATCAATGCCTTCAGTGAAGCTTGGATTTCTTCCTTCAATACCATTAGTTCTTGATCATCTGTTACCTGTTGAATTGATTGAAAATTGACATGATCTTTTTGATACAGTGACTGTGTATTCCTTCCATCTTCTTTTGAAGTTTCCAGCATCATTCAATATTTTGCTCATAGAATCAATCCTTCAATACTACATCCCGAGGCTTGAATGTTTTCTTGATTTCTTTCAGCTTAAGAAATGCTCAACGTGTTCTACCCTTTTGGTTTCCTAGTTTCAGCTCTTTGCACATTTCATCATAAAATTTGACTCAGCCTTCTTGAGCTGTCCTTTGACATTTCCTGTTCTGCTCTTTTACTTCATAATTTCTTCCAGTCACATTAGTTTCTCTACATTCAAGAGCAAGTTCCAGAGTCTCTTCTGACATCCACTTTGATCTTTTCCTTCTTCATGTACAATGATTTTTTAAAATTATTTTTTATTGTGAATTGAATGATGGTTTACAGAACAGATCATCAGCTTTACATTCAACAAATCATACACTTCATCTCAATGATTGCAGTCCTCTCCCTGTAACAACTATTATCCCATTTCCTCCCTGTGGTTTTTATTTCCATTGCCTCCTCCTTCCCAACCCTTCAGAAGTAGTTCACCTCTCCTTCTTCCTACTCTGTCTTAGTCGTCAAGCCCCACTGAAACCTGTCCACCATGGGTGACCCTGCTGGTATTTTAAATAGCATTGGCATACCTTCCAGCATCACAGCAACACACAAGCCACCACAGTATGAAAAACTTACAGACAAGTGTTGGACCCATCATTCTGGTTGTAATTCAATACTGAAAGCAATTAATGATCCTTGTAATTGGACAGACATGGGTTTCCATTCACACCTCAACACTAACTGGTTCTGTCCATTGAGACAAATTGTGGGACTTCTCGAAGCCCAGATTTCCTCATCTGCTGAGTCAGAATCATGATAGCTCCTCTGAGGGTTGTTGTGAACTTCTTACATATGGGAAAGTGACAGCTCTGGTGCTGACAAGGCTCCCAGGGAGTCACACCTGCTCTCATATGTGCAGGGTTTTGGACTGCTTTTCACACGTGATCTTGTCTGTTGTGACCTCCTTTTAGGGAGGTAGATTCAGTTCTGGGCTTCTTAATGGAGGTCACTCCAGAAAACCTCTGGAGATGAAGGGCTGCAGAATCTACTGGAATAAAACCTTTGCTAAGAACCACATCCTTGGACAGGAGGACATGAAGATCTGTGGACTATTTCAGCTAGGGAACTTTGAGTGAGTTACTAACATCTCTAGGTCTTAGTTCTCAAAATGGGGATAGTACTAACATCCTTGTGTCAGGAGGTTACTGAAGTTTTTAAAGAGTTTAGGTCAACAATGTTTGTAATTTCTGTGTGATGCAAAGGAGGTTTAAGTGCTTGACTGCTTGCTAACTGAAAGGTCAGTGGTTTGAACCTACCATCTTTTTCACAGGAGACAGGTGATACAAATAATCAAGTTCTTGGTTGCTAAATGAAATGTTGGAGATTCTAATTCAACCAGAGGTGGTACAGAAGAAAGGCAAGATGATCTGTTTCTGAAAAGTCAGCCGCTCTATGAAGTCTGGTTCTACTCTGGCACATGTGAGGATGCCTTGAGTTCTGGTTGCCTTCACGGCAACTGTTTGAGCTCAGAAGTGAACCCCATGAACAGAACATGTTAGGCAAGTGGTTTTGCTCTTAGTGTCATTTTCCAGAGAGACTCTGTCAGACCTGACTGGTGAGACAATCTGATTCCCCAGACACATCTTTACTTTCTTCAAATGCATATTCCTAGCTCTTTCTCCTAACATGGAGACAAATTAGATTCTACTTAATGCTTCATGTTGTTGTTATTAAGTGCTGTTAAGTCAATTCTGACTCACAGTGACCCTGTATAGGGTTTCTGATGAGTGGCTGGTGGGTTTGAACCACTTACCTTGTGGTTAGAAGTCCAGTGCTTATCCTACAGCACCACACAGGACCCCTTGCTTCACATAGCTAGATAAAATTCCCAATATCAATTTTCCATTTTCCATAGACCTATGGTGAAACATTGTTGTTGTTGTTGTTAAGTGCTGGTCAGTTGGTTCTGACTCATAGCGACCCTGTATAGGGCTTCTGAGGAGTGAATGGTGAGCTTGAACCAACTGCCAACCTTGCAGTCCAAACCTAGGTTAACTAGATCCAAATTAGGATTTAACCTAGCTAATTATATTAAATTAGGAGTCCTGTTGTGTCACTGCAGGATAATGCGCTGGACCACACGGTCAGTTTGAGCCACAAGGTCAGAAATTCAAACTCCTTGGAAACCCTATGCAGGGTCACTATGAGTTAGAACCAACTCAACAGCACTTAACAACAATGGTGAAATATTAGGTCAACTCAATCCAAATCAGGATTTAATCTAGCTAATTAGATGAAATACAAATGAGGGTTTAATCTAGTCCTGATGTGGCACTGTAGGATAAACAATCAACCATAAGGTCAGTTTGAAATTCAAGGTCAGTGGTTCAATTTACCAGCCGCTCCTCAGAAACCCCATACAGGTTCACTATGAGTTAGAACCAACTGGACGACAGCACTTAACAACATACACACACACATGAGGGTGAGTCATAAATTAACCACATTCCAGTTATATTAAAATGTCCATCTACATCTATGATTGATGACAACATTGAGTACACATATGAAATGATTCTGTTGACAGATGAGTGACAGTGGATTATGTGACAAATCATTTGCAAATCAGCCATGATCTGCCTATGAAATAATCCACAACAGACTGGGTTTTGAAAAGCATTTCCAAGATGGGTACCAAAACAATTCACAAAAGACCATAAACAGAAGTGTTTGGACATCGCAAACAAAATTGAGACCAATACTCGAAGGAAGGTAAAAGTTTCCTTAAAAAAAAAAAAAAAAATTACTGGTGATGAGGTATGGATTCATCGATATGAGCCTGAGAGTAAATGGCATAGTATGGAATGGAAACATTCTCAATCCAAAGAAAAAGCTCAAAAGTCAACCATCAGCTGGAAAACTAATGCTTACAATTTTCTTGGATCCTCAAGGGCCTGTATTAGAACACTATCAAGAAAAATGTCCAATAACCAACCCAATACCAACAGTACTCATTACAGTGAGAGGCTCACTGAAGAGCTGAAGCCTAAATTTCAGATTAAATGCAGAGGACTGCTATCCAAGGGCGATGTGATCTTACAGGACAAAGCATGTCCTCACACCTCTGGCCACACTGTTGACACTCTGAAAAGCTTCCTTTTTTTTACTAAATGTTTTTATTTTGGGTTGAGTGAAAGTTTACAGGGCACATCGCACATCATCAGCTTCACATTCAACCATTCATATAGCTTGTTTCATTACATTGATTATTATCCCCTCCATATATCATCAGTTAACAGTGTTTCTCTCTATCCTCTTTAGCTTTTTTTTGGGGGGGTGGGGGTGGGGAGGAACTTGCCTTTTTAGAATTTACAGTCTCGGCTTTTAGGGAAGGTTTTTACATTTGTCTGTGGATATCCAGGGCTCATGTATGAGATTACTAACAAGCATTACTGAATAATCAGATGAGGGAGAGTTTACTATGTCTACTAGGTGGCTAAAGTCTGATACTCAGAGCCTGTGGTTTGGACGGTCAACAATGCTTGGACCCACAGGGTCTTGACCTCCTGACCAGGTCTGCACAGTCTGCATCAGATTCCCCCTTATTTATTGTTTGTTTAAGGGACGCTGCCTGTCTTAGGCGGTCAGTGCAAATTCCTCAGTCTTACCCGTCATCGAAACTCATTGCAGCATGCCAATAGCTCTGTCTTAGGTTGCCGAGGTTCCACGTGATCCTTACCCGTCTCTGGCCACACGTCCAGCATAAACAGCCGCCATCCGAGGAAGGCAGGGAGGGAGGAGATCGGCTGGGGACCCCATATGCAAGACATTGCCAACCTACCACCTGCTCTAAGGTGACCAAGCAGGATCACTATGCTGAGGTTCAATCAAGTTCTTAGGGGATCTTACTCTCTAGCAGGGGTAGCAAATTAGTAGCCACTCAGTGCTCACTTTGAGAATTACTTATATCAGAAATTTGAGCATGTAGCTGATGAATATCCACAGACAAGTGGATATTGTTCCACAACCTCCTAAAATGCTGTTGGATTAAGTTCCAATCAAGTTCTGGATTACTGAAAGATAACACGAATCTACTTATACCATGAATAACCTTAGCTGGGAGTGAAATCTGGATATATTGGGTCTTATTTCCCTTAAGCGATCTTCCTTTCTCGAAAGCATTTAGTCTGTTTTGTAAACCTTTATCTATTTACTCTTGGATCGTATGAGCGAGACTAATATCCCTAGACAGTTGATTTACATGGTGGGCAGGGCAAAAAAAGGTAACAATTCCTATTGAAAAGCTTCCTTTTGAGGTGTTAAAACATCCTCCCTATAGTCCTGATCTTGCTCCATCAGACTTTCACCTGTTTGGCCCCCTGAAAGCAGCCCTTCGAGGATGAAGATTCACCTCTGATGCAGAAGTGAAGACAATGGTGCATTCATAGCTCACAGCTCACAGCTCAGCCTAAAACATTTTTTAAATAAGAGAGTTCCAAAGCTTGTTGACAGATGGGCAAAGTATATTGAAAAGCAAGGAGATTATGTCAAAAAATGATGTATTTGTCTTTTCTAAAATTTGTTAATATGAATTCTACAGCCAGAGTGCAGATAATTTTTGACTCACCCTCTTACTTGTGTGTGTGTCCCCCCAAGAAATTGTCCTTTAAATATATATAGAAAGCAATAAGAATCAAAGCAGTGGGAAAAAAGTACTGGAATAAACTAGGGTTTTCAAGTTTTTTAGTTTAACATCAGTACCAAATACTTCCTTCTTTTCTGTCTACGTCAGTGGAAGAGGTGTGTTATCTTCCCTCAAGAACAATCCCTCAATCCCTGCTTAAAATTCTTCTGTCATTTCCCACTGCTTCTGATTAAAATCCAAAGAATTTAGAAGGGCACACAAAGTTCAGGAAGATGTCATCCAGCCCCAGCTTGTTTCTCCAGCTTCTCTCTTTCCATTTGTTCACAACTAACCAGGGCTCCAGTGGTCTTTACTATTTGCAGTGGTGGTGATGGTGGTTTTGTGCCACCAAGTTGGTCCTGTCTCATAGCAACCCTGTATAGGGTTTCTGAGGTTGTAAATCTTTACAGGAGAGTAAAGGCTTATCTTTCTCCCGTGGAGCAACTGGCAGATTCAAACTACTGACCTTGAACTACTTACTGCTTTTGTTGTTAGATGCCACCAAGTCGGTACTGACTCATAGTGACCCAATGCACAACAGAATGAAACACTGCCCGCCCGGTCCTATGCCAACCTCAACCGCTGCTATGCATTGCTGTTGTCAGTTATGCCAATCCTTCTAGTTGAGGGGGTCTTCCTCTTTTTAGCTAACCCTCCAGTTTACAAAGCATGATGTCCTTTTCCAGGGTCTGGTCCCTCCTGAAAATATGTCTAAAGTATGAGAGACGAAGTCTGTCTATCCTGACTTCCAAGGAGTATTCTGGCTGTACTTTGTCCAACACAGATTGCTTTGTTCTTTTGGCAGCCCATGGTACTTTCAATATTCTCCTCCAACACCACAACTCAAATACATCAATTCTTTTTTGGTTTTCCTTATTCACTCTCCAACTTTGTCATGTATATGAAGTTACTGAAAATACCATGGCTTGGGTCAGGTGCACCTTAGTCCTCAAACTTACATCTTTGCTCTTCGGCACTTTAAGTGGTCTTGCATAGCAGATTTGCCTAATGCAATAAATCGTTTGATTTCTTGACTGCGGCTTCTGTAGTATTGATGGTCGATCCTAGCAAAATGAAGTCTTTGACAACTTCAGTCTTTTCTCCATTTATCTAGATGGTATTTACTGGTCCAATGGTGAGCTGTGATGATATTCTGTCATAAAACCCTCCATGTGGGAGGGATTCAATTCACTGTCAATGTACCTAATTCACAGCTACCACTTTTCTGTCAGTGGAGGTTTGCATGTTCCTGGTGTGGCCCTGTTGGATAATCACAAGGTCAGTGGTTCAAACACACCAGCTGCTCCTCAGAAACTCTATACGGGGCCACTATGAATCAGAACCGAATTGACAGCACTTAACAACAGCAACAACAACATCATGCTTAACAAGGAGCCCTGGTGGCTCTGTGGCTTAGGCATTGGGCTGTCAGTTCAAACCCACAATGACTCTGAGAGAGAAAATTGAGGTTGTTTGATCCATAAAGATTGACACTCTTAGAAACCCTGTATAGGGTCACTATGAGTCACAATCAACTCGATGACAATGGGTTTGATATTTTTTTGCTTTATCATGCTTTAACCCTGAGTTTCCAAACTAAGTCAGACTAGGAAGAAAAGCCTGGTGACCTGAGGGCAGCTAATGACAAGAGCCCACTATAGCATAATTAACTTGGAAGAGCAGGAATTACTTGTGCCAAGAGGGTGTTATGTCTTTAATCTTATTAGGGTCCTACCTTTCTGCCCAAAGTTTTCCCCACCCATTTCTGAGTAAAGTAATATTGTTTTAAATTGAAGAATCCAGTTTTCTAAAATGAATGTGACTGACAGAGAAAGACTATATTTATTTAATATTACATCATTTCTGAGAAGGACATATTATGTACATCATTAAATTTTCATCAAAAAATAAAAAAATATTTTTACAGAATGATTGAGCCTATAAAGACAGAATTGTCCCCAAAGAAAAAATCCAGATCAAGCGCTATTACAACAATATAACTACAATGAATATCTCTGATATCCACAGGGATTTTCAAGCACAAACATGCTGTTGTTAAGTGTCATCACGTCAGTTCCAACTTATAGTGGCCTTGTAAAGGGTTTCCAAGGAGTGGCTGGTAGATTTGAACTGCCAACCTTGCAGTTAGCAGTCCAACACTTATCCTACAGTGCCACACAAGAACTCCAAAGCACAAGCTAATGACCCACTAATTTCAGGATCCCTTTTACACACTGGTAAGTCAATGAAATAGGAGTATTGAAAATTGATAGAGAACTTCTAAGAATAAATGAGTTGATTTAATCATTTATTCATAGGAATTGTTTCTGAGGTAGGGTATATTCTGTAAAATGTTTTGAAAATATCATTGGAAAGGATGTGTAGCTATAACTTTCATCTTGGCTGTATTCACATTGTTGTTGTTAAATACCATTGAATCAGTTACTATATAGAGTTTCTGAAGAATGACTGGTGGGTGTGAATCACCAACCTTGAGGTTCAAACTGACCTTTTGGTCCAGTGCTTATCCTACAGCTCCATACCACAACAGAAAAGTATAATGAGATTACCAGCTTTAGAAATCTAAATCTCCACAATCTTTTTTTTCTTATTCTTACTATTAATAAAGGGTTGTTTTTGCTAAGTGCCACCCCAGTCAGTTCCAATTCATAGTGACCCCATCTAGGGTTTCCAAGGCTGTACATCTTTGCTGAAGCAGAAAGACTCATCTTTCTCCCGATTAATAAAGGATACACTTAATGAATTTAGTCACCAAAGACCTCAATCTTGGGCATATTAGGATTCATTTGTCCAACAGAAATTCATAACTGAATTGGAGGGAAGGGGTAAGGGATTTGGTCACAGAAGTACTTAAAAGAGTTTTCATTTTTGAGGAAATGTAAAATGACAAGTCAACAGGCGCTTAAAATGTGTCCTTTCAAGTTATATCTATGGTGTGTCCACTGAGGTTTGGCACAAACGGTTAATATTATCAACTAACAGAAAGTTGGAGGTTTGAGTCCACTCAAAGCCTGGAAATTCACTTCTAAAAAATTAACCATGAAAATGTGTATGGAGCACATTTCTACTCTGGGACACATGGGCGTCACCATGAATTGAAGCCGACTTAATAACCATTAGTTTTGCTAAATCAGAACCCTAACTCATAAACATCTATACGCAGAGGTCTGTTCAGAGGGTTATAGTGTCAAATGGGTTGGTTTGATTCTACTGCTTTATACAGCTATATTCCAAGGCATATAGTTATAGTCTAAGGCATTAAAAAAAATTAAAATACTTACTCTAAACATTCCACATAAATGTAATGCCTCCAGAAAATAAAAGGCAGTCAGACTACACAGGGCTTTCTCTGAAATTTACAATCAGACATGAGTGACTCAGGAAGCTAGTGAGTACTTTCCCTGGTATGCATTCTCCACATTAAGAGGTAGATTGAGGAGCACTGTAAGTGCAACATCCAACTAGCAGTGGATTATTGAGGTAGGATCTGCATGTGAGATTTAAAAGGAAGTCTTCCGAACCTTAAAAGCAGATGGTAATGTTTGTTCTTGTCTTGTTTTTAGAGAAATCTGCAATCTCAGGAAGAACCATCTGAGAGGCCAACAATGAAGAAGAGTCAATAGCGAGACACTTCAGGCGAAGAGCCTAAAATGACCCCTGCCAGCTGGTCCAGATGTTTCCTCTCGCCTTGCCTCATCTCTTCCATTTAATCTGTGTTGCGCTCTTGCCAATTTCTTCCAACTAACTGCACAAACCCTCCTCCCCTTCACCAACTAATACTCCCTGCAATGTCTTTAAATAAGCCAGAAGCTAAGAGTTGAGAAAGGACGTGTTGACAAAAGAGATCACTAAACTCTAAGCAGTATCTACTTATCCACAAGTGTAAAAACATATCCGTATCTCTACTCAACTAACTGAATGACATTTCCACACCATCGCCAAAAATGTAAATGGTCTTTCTGAAGCCAGGGAATGAAAAAAGAAATGTCCTGGAGGACAGAAGATTGTTGATGTTGGAACCAATCAGATATTTCACAGTCTCCGTTGTTATCAATATAGTCCATGATGAGCGGCCGTGAACTTCTTCTGATGCACAAAAAGCAGAGTAGTGTTCTCACTATCCTGATGTCATTTCTGATGGTTATTTTCATTGTACTTCCAAATAATAGCATTTCTGGCATAAAGATTTATCTCAGGATCCAGCAGAATAGTGTTCTGTGATCAAGGGCCTTGAAGATGATGGATTTATACCAGTTGTGATTCTCTAATTTGCTTTGAATGAAATTAACATCTAGGAACATTATTCACAGGATTTTACATCCTAACTAAAAAATATAACAGGAAATATATCATCAAAAATTTTATTTTTCATCTGATTGTCAAAATTGACAATTTCATTTGCCATTGAAATTTTAATATAGATACTAAGTTCAGCTATACTTTTTTCTTTACCCCAAACTTGCTAGAGCTCACAGAATTTCTTTTTTACTTTTTGCTAATGTACTCAAACATTGTTTTCAGTGTCTTCCATTTCCCTAGGAACCACGCCAGTTTCAGTGGTGTGCCCCTATGTGACACATGAACATGTATACTAATTTTCACTCTCAGTATCAGGGGCGAGGTGGGAGTTTAGCACACACACGCTTGGGTTTCTGATAGTGGTGGTGGTGTGCCATGGAGTCAGTTCTGACTCATAGTGATCCCACATAGGGTTTCTGAAGCTGTAAATCTTTACGGGGGCAGAAAGCTTCATCTTTCTCTGTGGAACAGCTGGTAGTTTCAAACTGCTGACGTTGAAGTTAGCAGCCCCACTTGTAACCACTACACTAAAAATTGCTAAGTATGTTTTTAAAGTTCTGACATTGTTAGAAGGGGGTAGGAGTGTTCGTTGCATGTTGCTTTTTTGGAATTTTATGAATTTTCCAACAGAAATTAAAGAACTGCTACTTCCTTTATCAGATCCCTGGATGGCACAAAACATTTTGCTCTAACTACTAACCTAAAGTTTGGTGGTTTAAACTCACCAAAGGGATGGGTGCTGCAGAAAAAGGGGCTGGAGATTGGTTTCTATGTAGATAACAGACTAGAGTACCCTATGGAACAATTCTGCTCTCTGGGAGTCAGAGTCAACTTGGCAACAGATTCAAGTTTATTGCTTTTTTGTTGGTGGAGTGTGGGGTTCCCTTTTGCCAAGGTAAAGGTAGAAAGTGCAGTAAAACAGGGCCTCTACAGACAGGCAGCTGGGCAAAGTTCTTGCAAGTCAAGGTTGAGGCAAAATCAGTTATACCATTGTTTAAGATGTGAAAACTCCAGCTGAATCCAGTAATCTCTTCTGTAGGACTCACAAGTTTGGTGTGCATGATGATCAATCAATCTTAAAAGACTTCTAGGACACTAACTTGATCATATTTTATAGAGTTTTATTACCTCCTACCTCCACAACACACCACCACCACCAGGTTACTTGTATGAAATCTGAGTTGTATTTTCTGAATAAAAGCCATATGATTTCATAAACTGTGACAGACTTGATAAGGATACAGGATGATTTTATGTTTGTTATTGGGGAAAACTAGACCACAGGATGATTTTTTAAAGCTCACTTAAAATTCAACGGCACTTAACAACAACATAGGGCACACAGAAACCTTCATTTTAAAGTGCTTTCAAATTTACAAACACATTTTATCAGAAACTGAGGTGGGAAAAGCTATCATCACTTTTTACAAATGAGGGAACTATGGTAACTTGTCATAAAATGTTAGCCTGATAGACACTTTTTGTCATTTTGTTATTGTTAATTGCTATGGAGTTGGACTCCATGTACAGCCCCATGCACAATGACATCCATTCATTAGGATCTATCAGGTTTTCACTGACTGCTTTTTTGAAGTTGTTCTTCAAGCCTTTTCTCCTAGTCCATCTTAGTCTGGAAGCTCAGCATCATACCAAGACACACGCCTTCACTGATAGACAGGCAATGGTGCTGCATGAGGACCATTGGTCAGGAATCAAACCCAGCCAATCATAAGGAAAGTGAGACATCCATGCCTCAAGAGGGATTCTTAGGGATGCTCCAGTCTGACACCATTTCTTTCAGATGAAGAAACTGTGACCTCAAGAGCTCAAATGAATTGCTTAAGGTCACACAGTAAATTGAGTAACTTGGTTCATCTCTCAAGCATCTATAGTGTTTTCACTCTGGGTAGACATTCTGCTGAGTATTGAGTTGGCTCGGACACGTTACTGATGACAATAGTGCATTCCTGTGAGTCCTGAGGTTAAGTCTCCAGATGCTGGGGGAGCACATCAGGACCAATCAGCAAGAAGAGGTTCAAGGAGGCTTCCCAGAGGAGGCAGAGTCGGTTTTGAGTTTTCATGCATGAGCATATTAGTCAGAAGAAAGAGGGCAGTCTATCCATGACAAAGGAAATGGCAAGTGCAAACCCACAGAGGTAAGACAAGGGTAAGTCAAAAAGTATTGCCACAAAATTATAGACAACTTTATTGAACAAAAATATCAAAATGTGAAACTACTGTTTTGCCATATATCCTTCATCTTGGTCTATACACTTCTGAAGCGGTGTTTCCATCTCTCTAAGCCCATCCCCAAAGAATTCTACACTCTTCAATGTACACAGGGTCAAAACAACAGCTTCCTGGTGTGGCATTGTGGAATAAAGCACTGGATCACAAGGTCAGTTGGAACCACAAGGTTGGCAATTCAAACTCACCAGTCGCTCCCTGGAAATCCTATACAGGGTTGTTATGAGTCAGAATCAACTCCATAGTAATCAACAACAACAACAGAGCCTCAACTCATGCTGTTTTGAAATATTCTTTGAGATCGGGGAACAAAAAGAAGTCTGAAGGGACAAGAAGATAGTTGTAGTGTAGAAGGGGTAAGGTTTCCCAGTGAAATTCTTGTAAGATGGTCCTTGCTACCTTCAAAGATTGAGCAGGTGCATTCTCATAATGGAAGATATTTCTGAGAGTATTTTTCCTGGCCTTTTTCTCATCAATTCAGTTTTCAATTATTTTTAAACTTGTTCATTGTAAACCCTCATGATCATCCAGTATTCTTTGGGGAAATCTATCAAGATTTGAAATCCTAAAAAAAAATAGTCACCATAGTCTTCTGAGCTGACATATCTGCCTTGAATTTAACTAACCCACTAGATCCTGCTTTGATTGGACTTTATTACTGAAAGAACTTGTTTGCAGCCATCCATGGATTGCAGAGATATGTTTAAACATGTTTTGTTTGATATAAACTCATGTATATCTGAACTGGAACTCCAGTAGCAATACTTTTTGACTTACCTGCGTATGTCTGCTGTTAGGTACCATTGAGTCAGGCCCCAACTCATGATCACTTCATGCACAACAGGATGAAATGCTACCCAGGCTTGTACCTTTCAATGATGAATTGCAGAGCCGACAATTATGACATATAAGGTTTTCATCAGCTGGTTTCAGAACTAGATCACCAGGCCTTTTTTCCTAGTCTGTCATCATCTGGAAGCTCCACTGAAACCTGTCTATCATCATAGCAATACATAAGCCTCCACTGACAGAGGAGTGCTTGGCTGGGGGTCAAACATGAGTCTCTTGAATGAAAGGAGAGAATTCTTCCATTTTACCACCTCCATGATGTAGTGGGCTAGGACTCTTAAATTCTTATTTGGATAAACAGCCCATTAGCTATTACGTGCTTACCTGGAACTATGCTATGCTATTTAGACACATTATTTGACTGAACACTGACACCCAGCCTACAAGATAGACATTATTCCACACATTCAAGGATGAAACTAAATCCTAGGCAGATTAAGCAAGCTGGCCAGTTAGCAAGAATTTGCACCAGGTCTATTTTACTCTAAGCCTTTTAAATCATGATAGCAGTATGTCTTATTAGAGCAGATGGCATCCCAAGGTCAAAACTATTTTCATAATACTAAGACTTTATTTGCCTTTCTTAACTTTCACTCTTTCATGAGTATATGTACATTCTTTCCAGAAGCAACATGATATGTGTACTGAGATCCGTGCTCTTACAACGGATGAAATTTGAGCTTGTATATTCCTGTTCTTTCAAGACATATGCTTTTTTAAAAAAAAAAAGACATATGCTTTAATTGCTAGCATGGTAGATAGTCATATAAATAACCCACATACACAAAAGCTCTCTGGAATCTTCGATAATTTTTAAGCATAGTCACGGACTACATAATATCCACTCAGGAAGCATCCAACTGCATATAAGTCTGTGGTCCTAATCCCCAGAAAGTCAATTATATTAAAAATTTGAATGGTTCGTAATAATAAATGGGTGCTAATTTGTGATCATGTCAAAACATTATTATATCATTATTATTATTACTGCTGTGTTATGTTAAGGTGCAACTGGGAGTGTTTCTTTAAATTTTTTATGCATAGAAAAGCATAACTATGTTGTTGCTGTTGTTACGGCAAACATTTGACTAACTCACAACAGTTACAAACCATATCTAACTGTTCTCAATTACCAACAAATTCAACTTAAGAGACACACTTAGGAATGGAACTTGCTTATAATACAGGGACTACCACTGTATAATATAGTCTTTACACAACATTCGAATCACATAACACCCTATTTCATAGAACATATTATAGACTTCTGAACAATACATGACTGTATATGGCAGTACAGAGAGCAAAAAGTTTGAAAAGCAAAGCATTCTATTTTACTGCTTTCTGCTTATCAAAGATACTCCAATTTCAGATTTCAAGTTGTTGCTGTTAGGGCTATCAAGTCGGTTCCAACTAACAATGACCCCAAGCACAACAGAATGAAACACTTCCTCGTCTTGAGCCAGCCTCACAATTGTTCTGTTTCAGCCCATTGTTGCTGCCAGTCCATCTCCCTGGGTGTTGTTCTCTTTTTTGCTGACCATCCACTTTTCCAAGCATGATGTCCTTCTCCAGAGATTGGTCCCTCCAGACAATATGTCCAAAGTATCAGCATTCTGGCTGTACTTCTTCCAAGATAGATTTGTTTGTTCTGCTGGCAGTCCCTTTTGGATCTTTTTAAATGCCATCAAGTCATTTCCCACTCATGGGAACGCTGCTTTCCAAGGAGTGACTGGTGAGTTTGAACTGCCAGCATTGAGGTTAAAAGTCTAGTGCTTTTACTACAGGGAAGCACCAGGAGTCCTTGGAAGCCTGTAGTACTTTTAATATTCTTCTCCAACACCACAATTCAAAAGCATCGATAATTCTCTGGTCTTCCTAATTCATTGTCCAACGTTGGCATGCATGTGAGGCAATTGAAAATGCCACAGTTTACGTTAACACACTTTAGTCCTCAGAGTTATCTCTTTGTTCTTTAGCAATTTAAAGAGGTCATTTGCAGCAGATTTACCTAATGTAATAGGTCTCCTGATTTCCTGACTGCTGATTTCATGAGTGTTGATAGTGGATCCAAGCAAACTGAAGAATTTAACAACTTCAATCTTTTCTCCGTGCATCATGATGTTATTAATTGGTCCAGCTGTGAGGATTTTTGTTTCTTTACACTGAGATGCAATCAATTCTTAAAACTATAGACTTTGATTTTCACCAGTAAGAATTTTAAGCCCTCTTTGCATTCAGCATGCAAGATTGCATCTTCTACATATGTTGTTGCTATTAAGTGTCGTTGAGTCGATTCCGACACATAGTGACCCTGTATATGGTTTCCAAGGAGCAGCTGGTGAGCTTGAACCACTGACCTTGCAGTTCAAGGTCAGCTCTGCAGTCTGGAGCATTAACCCACAGTGCCACACCAGGTCCTCTACATATGGCTGGTTGTTAATGAGTCTTCCTCAAATCCTGATACCACATTATTCTTCAAATAATCCAGTTTCTCAGATTATTTGCTCAGCACACAGAAAGGACACAACTGTGGTATATGTTGTTGTTCTTGTTGTTAAGTGCCGTTGAGTTGGTTCCAACCCATAGAGACCCTGTACAAGGTTTCTGAAGCTACAAATCCTTATAAGAGCAGACAGCCTCATCTTTCTCCCATGGGGCAGCTGGTAGTTTCGAACTGCTGACCTAAAGGTTTGCAGCCCGATTTCTAACCACTATGCTACCAGAGCTCCTTAACTCGATGCATACATTCCCAGATTTTAGATCATTTTATATCCCATTGTTCTGTGTCAACGACTGCCTCTTGATCAATGTAAAGGTTCCTCATGAGTACAGTTAAGTGTTCTGGAATAGCCATTCTTCGTAATGTTATCCATAGTCTGTCATGATCTACATAGTCAAGTCTTTGCATAGTCCATAAAGCACAAGAAAACGTTGTTCAGGTATCCTCTACTTTCAGCAAAAATTCATCTGATATCCCAAGTTCAGCATCCTCTCCTGAATCTGGTATGAACTTCTGGCACCTTCCCTATTAATATGTACTTTGCAACCATTCTTGAATTTTCCAGAGCACAATTTTACCAGCATGTGATACTAATGATATTGTTCAATGATTTCCACATTCTACTGTGTCACCTTGCTTTGGAATGGGCACACATATGGATCTCGTCCAATTGGCTGAACAGTTAGCTAGCTGTCTTCCAAATTTCTTGGCATAGATGAGTGAGCACTTCCAGTGTTGCATCAATTTTTTGAAATATTTCAATGTGTCTTTTGTCAATTCCTGGAGCCTTGTTTTTGGCCAATGCCTTCAGTATAGCTCAGTATTCTTCCTTCAGTTCCACTGGTTCTTGATAATATGCTACATCTTGAAATGACTGAAAATTGATCATTACTTTTTGGTACAGTGACTCTGTGTATAAACCTGTATATATACTCTGTGTATATATATCTTCTTTTGATGCTTTCTGCATCACTCAATATTTTGCCACTAGAATCCTTCAATATTGCAACCTGAAGCTTGAATTTTTTTTTATTCAGTTTCTTCAACTTGAGAGAAATTGAGTGTGTTTTTCTCTTTTGTTTTTCTAAACTCAGGTCTTTGCACATTTCATTTTAGTACTTTACCTTGTCTTCTAAAGCTACCCTTTGAAATTTTCTGTTTAGTTCATTTACCTTCTCATTTCTTCCATTTGCTTTTGCTTCTGTATACTCAAGAGTAAATTTCATTGACCTGGCTTCAATAGCTGGATGATCAGAACTCGACTACAAGAAGAAAGAAGATGAGAAAAAAAGAGTAATCTACTACAATTTGATGAACTTGACCTATACATATGGATGTAGTAGCTCAAAAGAGGGAATAAATCTTTACAACGAGGATCATTCCCAACTCCTCGGTACACAGGGTTGACAAAGACAAGCAACTTAGACATTGGCTATCCAAAAGGGGGTTGGGGGGTGGGTGGGAGGTGACAAAGGCAAGAAGTGACTGGCTTACAAGCTTTCAAGAGGGAGCCTAGTTCCAGAGGGTGAAGGTAAAGAAAGAATCTCCACTGAGTGGTTTCCAATCTGCCTGGATGGGACTGTTGAAAGGAGATGGGGATAAGACTCTTGTGGTACAATATTGAACAATTGCTATCAGGACTGACTATAAGGGTTGAAAAACGTAAAGGTATACGTTTTTTAACAAAAGAAGTGGAGTGGCTGACTTTGCAGTCTGGGAGAGGAGGACCCTGGGGCCATCAAGGAACAGGAACAGAGTGCGGGACCCTACCCAGAGAAGCAGTGATGCCAGAGATGGAGGCAGAGATGATGACATGGAGAGATGGAGCGGCTGGGGACTCTGGACTCAGGTAGGGAGAGGGGCTGTTTGCTGATGACCGGGAGGGGGGTGGGCAGGTTTGCAGGGTGTAGCTTTGTTTATTTGATAATGCATTGAGGGGATTGTAATCATTGCAATGAAACGAAATACAACTGGATGAATGTAAAGCTAATGTTCTTCCATGTAAACTATCACATAATTCACACAAAAATTTAAAAAAATAAAAGGCAACCATCATTCGGAAAATTGATGCTTACAGTTTTCTGGGATTCCCAAGGGCCAGTATTGGAACACTATAGCAAGAAGGCTCAACAACCAACAATGCTCACTACAGTGAGATACTCACTGAATAGCTGAACCCCAAACATTGTATTAAACCTGGAGGACTGCTATCCAAGTGCTTTGTGATCTTGCATGACAATTCACATCAGCACACCACTGTCCACACCACTGACACTCAGAGGTGTTACAACATCCTCTGTATAGTCCTGATTTTATCCTATCGAGCTTTCCCTTGTTTGGTCCCCTGAAAGCAGGCCTTTGAAGATGAAGATTCCCCTCTGATGAAGAAGTGAAGACAACAGTGCATTCGCGGCTCGCAGCTCAGCCTAAAACATTTTTTTTAAAGTAAGGGAATATGAAAGTTTGTTGACAGATGGACAAAGTGTGTTGAAAAGCAAGATTATGTCGAAAAGTGATATATTTGTTTTTTCTAAAAGTTGATCAAAATAGGTTCTAGAAAAAAAAATAATAAATTCTAAAAAAAGAAAAAAAATGAGTAACTTTCAGAGTCTCTTCTGACATGAATTTTGGAATCATAATTTAAGATTTAAGAATCATTAAGTATTATGAAAAATCCTGACATTTTCCAGGTAAAACACAAATTTTAGTATGCACGTTGTGTTGGCTCTATTTTCTTGAGAATTTCTAATTTATCATAGGAACATAGAAACATAATCTAATCTTACTGGTTCCGCTAGGAATTTGTCAACATTTATTTAATGCTTTGTAAATCTTTGGATTTATAAAATTTTGCATCTCTCCATTTAAATCAAATCTTGATTTTCTGGAAATCTGGTTAATGTCAACAATCCTTTGAGTCCTTAAAGTGCAGCTGATAGCTTGTGGAAATCCTTGAAGCAGATTAAATCTTAGTGATCACAGCTTTCCCTCAAGGACAAGAATATATTTTTGGCTTTGTCTTTCACATGTTTTAATGATGTAAATGGAAACAAACCTTTCAGTTAGTCGATCATCAAATATTTATTGAGCACTTTCTGTTTTATGATGTTACAATATTAATAGACTAATTTACTCAATTTAGTTGATCCTTTGATTCTAAATTGTTTTAACCATTCCTTTATTTCTTATTCCTCACCATTGCTATTTACAAAAATTGTATTTATATTCCTTCTCTTGTAAATGCTTCCAGTGAATTTGTATTCCAGTTTTTTATCAAGCTGTCCAAAAATGTAAGGATTAAAAAGATATTGCAACATAGATATGCAAACAGAAATAATATATTCATGTTTAGATACTTATTTGCCAGTTGTATTATAAGCTTAAAATAAGCCAAGACTGTATTGTTTTACAGTTACTGTATTACTTCCTCCCTATCATTGCTAATAAGGCCCCTGGGTGCTACAAATGCTTAACACACTTGCCTGCTAACTGAAAGACTAGGAGTGTGAGTTCATTCAAAGGCACCTGGGAAGAAACTCTGGTGATCTAGTTCCAAAAACTCAGTCACTGAAAACCCTATGAAGCACAGTTCTGCTGTTACATATCTGGATTTACCATGAGTCGGAATTGACTTGACATTTTTTGTTTGTTTGCCATCATTAATAAAATAATGTTCTGCTCAGTGAGAGAAGAATAACTGTCACTGATTTATTGCTACCATTTTGCAAAGAAGAGTACCAGTGCTAAAGAACTGAACCAATCTATGACACTTAATGTGAAGTTTTTGTGGCATGAGACAGACACATTGGGGTAGGGAGTACTCACCATCACCATCATCATGTCAATATTTTCACCAACCAAATATAATAATCTTGAATCTCTTTGATTAGACTATTCTGAGGTGATATTTGAGTCTGTTTTGCTCATCTGCGTTGATCTATTCAAGGGGAGGGTAAGAAGAGAACATGGAAAAGAAGAAAGGCCAATACTTAGGCCTCTTTTCCATGGATTTGTCTAGAAATACACTCTAAAGCTCTTACTTGAGTATTGTTATAAATTTGGAAGATGAAGGAAGAATGTAAAACAAACAAAGATGTAGAAAGGAAGGGATTTATGAAAAAGAACGCAATTCATTTTAACAAGTTAATCTTGGGAAAGGATAATGAAAGCGGAAGAGGACAGAAAAGGGAAGGGCTGGAAGGACCCTGCCCTGGATACCAATGGGTGCCATCTCAGAAGTGGAGGCATTAAACACAAAAGCAGAGCCTGCAGTGCTCTGCCAGTCTCTGAACACAGGTGTGGACTGCTTTAATCAAACTGAGAATTTTGTGCATGAGTCATTATCCCATACCCTCAAAAATTTTATTTTAGGCATGCAACACTCTCCCATATAGACTTTTAAATAGTTTTAAATAGAAGCTGTGCCTAAAATTATGCATGCAGATGTTCAGAAACTTTGACTGACTGCTCATGAAAGTGAAGCCACAGATAGGAAAAGACCACTGAGTTAGGAATTACCTACAAGGCCAACCAAGACAATCAGAGAGTAGGCCTCCTAGCTTAGGTCAGGCAACTGCACTGAACCAGGAAGGCAAATAAATGACCAAGATTTAAGCTTTTCCAAGATTAACTCTAGGATAACTTACCTGCCCTACAAATGTGCAGGATACCTTTGACCTTGAGAAAATGCCAAAGCCCCTAACACCACCCTGCAAACCAAGATAACTGTGGCTCTCCATTGGACTGAAGGTCTGGCGCCTAGGGCTAGCCTTGGCTTATGAACAATGCCTAATTCAGTCTTTTAAGTGGAAACAGAACTATTGGAGCACTCTTGTTCCAAGTCTGAAAGGTTCTAAAATGTAGGGTCCTTGGGAATTTCTTGGACAATTTCTTGCTGAAATTGCAGATTACTTAGAACTTTCTACCCACTTCTGCCTCCAGCTATTAATTCCTCAGGTTGGGGTGGGTCCAAAGATCCCTGGTAGTACAGTGGGTTAAGCAATGGGCTGCTAACCCAAAGGTCTGTGGTTCATACCCACCAGTCAATTCATGAGAGAAAGATGAGGCTATCTGCTCCCCAAAAGATTTGTTGTTAAATGCCGTTAACTCCCTTCTGTATGTTGTTGTTGCTAAGTGCCATGGAGTCGGTTCCGACTCATAGCAACCCTGCACAGGGTTTCCGAGGCTGTAAATTTTTAGGGGGGCAGAAAGCTTCATCTTTCTCCCTCGGAACCGCTGGTAGTTTCAAACTGCTGACCTTACAGTTCACAGCCCGATTCTTAACCACTACGCTACCAGAGCTCCTACACTTCTGTATAGACACCCTGTATAAGAGTTCCGAGGTTATAAATCTTTACAGGAACAGAAAGCCTAATCTTTCTCCCTAGGAGGAGCTGATGGGCTCAAACTACCAACCTGCGGTAAGCCATGTAGTGGTTCTCCTACAGCATCAGCAGCACTCCCCATAAACATTCACAGCCTCGGAAACCCCATGCAGCAGTTCTATTCTGTCCTACAGGGTCACTATGAGTTGGCATCCACTCAATGACAGTGGCTGGGGTGGGTCCAGGGATCAGCTCTTCCAGGTGGTTTTGATACACTTGGCCTGAATGCTTAAACAAATATTGCAGATGTGTCATTGGTAAATTTCCTCAAATTGATTTTGATGAATAGAGACCCTATGTGACAGAGTAGAATTGCTCCTGTAGGCGTTTTTTGGCTGTGATCTTTAGGGAGAGTAAATCAATGTAACTTCCACCCACAGAGTGACTAGGTGGGTTTGCACTGTTAACCTTGTGGTTAGCCACCAAATGATTAACCATTTTGCCACCACGGTTCCTTCACTATAGTACAGATACAACCCCAGCATATTTTTTAAAAAATATCATGCTATGGCTTAATGTTTGTTATGCGAGGCTTTCCAGATCTGTATCACTTAACCCTAGGAAACCGATGCTTTTACAGCGCAGACACTAAAGCCTCAAGTCAATTTCAAGGGACGTGTGAGTGTGAGTGTGAGTGTGTGTGTGTGTGTATGTGTGCACACATACACATGCAAACAGATTGGTACAGAAGATAAACTATTCAGAATCCCTTCAAATTGGGCCCCATGTGATGGCTTATTTTGACTGACCTCTGTCTGGCCCCAGTGTTATGGGAAGAGAAGTAGGCTTCCCATAGCGGCAGGCAGGTCTACATTGGGGAAATTAAAGCATTAATGCCTGGGCAGGGAACTATGTTAATAATCCAAAATTATGTCAAAGGTAAATTATCATGACTATTTTTATTTCCTGGAGGCAACAAGCTAATTCACATTCCAAAGAATAAGTTTTTATGAGGAGAGCCTGAGGAATAAAAAGACATCTATAAAACAAACTTTTTGATATTCCTCAAATTCATTCACACCCAACACCTGTCTCCTGTGAGAAACACTGCAAGAGGTAAGCCACAAGCATCTCAGTCTGCACTTCTCTGAGCCTCTGTTTCTTGGGGCAGCTTGTGCCTCAGGGATTTCCATGGTCAGAGCTCGAGAAGAGGCTGTTGGTAAGGCCCAATGACAGAGAGAACAAGGGAGTTTTTCCCCTGTTGTCACCCGGGGGAAAGAAAAAGTTCTGCCAGATCATGCATCAGAAAAAGGAAATTTGTTATTATTTATACAATTCTAAGTTTTCTCCTTATTTTTGTTGGTACGGACATGGAATATTTTAATATTATTGTAACACAAAAGTAAGTTAATTACGATTACAGTTCTGCTCACCAAAGCAAACAGAAGGGTCATAGACAGGCATTTAATACTTATGGCTATTTTGGGGGATCATACTGTTGTATTTTCATACGATATTTATTTCTTAAAAGATAAAGTAATAAAAAAAATCATACTTAAAAAAAAGTAAGTTAATTACAATTCAAAGGTTGCTTCATGAATCAGCGTTGTTTCTCCACAAATGTTCTGCACAGGCTCCAAGAGGCCTTTCATTTTTCTCGCACACAGTGGCTAACTCCAGCACCCAACATGGCCATTCTTCAGACATGGAAAAGTCTCAGAACCAGCTGCCCACAGCCTAGGACTTACAGAAGTCTTCTCAATTAAAACCATCTCTTGTTAAAACAATCAAGCAGAGAAAATGTTTCAGTTGCCTGACGGCTGCTGACTGAGAATTTGTCTTGGGCAGATTTAGCTAAAAATGGTTGTGAAGTTATTTCTTTCTCCTTTGAAATGACTTGAGTTTGAAGAAACATTGATTACCACCATCCTCAATTCAATTCCTACACACACACAACAGTTATCTAAGGCAAGGTCTGATAAGTTGCCTCTGGGGTATCTCCTCAAATCATCCTCTTTCCTTCAGAAACACTCTCATGTGACTTTTTGCCTGGGGGAACATTAAAAAAAAAAAAAAACTAACGAAATTTCTTGTCTTCTTGGTATTGTTTCCATTTTAGCATTTATCTTTTATTTAACATGGTCTAAAATTGAAAAGTGCCCACACTACAAATCTTCTACAAAGGGGGCCGGGTGGAATTACCAGTAGAGACACATTTCCATTTTAGAGTTCAAGTTTTTATAAATCTTTGTTAAAATTTTACTAATTTTATTTATTTCATTAAAAACCATCATCAGGATCAGCAGAGGGCAGCACTTCCCGGACCAGGCAGCTCAGGTAGGGCTCCGGGGAAAAGGGGCGGAATCGCACATAAGAAACCTCTGTCTAGCAGAAAGACAGCATTTGAACAAACATAAGATCTTATATTTCAACATTCTGAACTCACTTTTTTAAAAGATCAAATTGCTGAGGAATTACAGGCATTTTAAGCTTTTGCCTGCCTGCACGCAGCTCCTGCTTCCACGCCCACACCGGTGAGTGCCTCTGCCCCCTGCATACCTTGGAATGCAGGGCTAGAGCAACCCCACTTAGAAGGCTGCATTTCCAGAGAAAAGGAAGCATAAACTAACAAAGCCGAACAAATAGAGAGGGATATCGGCACAGATATCAGGAAATTTGGGGTACCCACGGTACAGAGAGACTGAGAGAGGCATTTTTTACGTCATCAGATACGGACAATTCCTCACTACAGCCACTAATCCCAGCCCTCTACTGCCCCAGCCTAGACCAGCCCTCTGCCAAACGGCCGAGGCTCAGGAACGCCCAAGGCACAGGCCCGCCCACTGAGGCCAAGGCCCTCCCAAGGCCCAGACACTCCCACTGAGGCCAAGGCAAGCCCTTAGGCCCAACCCGCCCACAGACTGGTCACAAAGGCCCAGGCCCAACCAAGGTCAAAATCACCTACCCGTGATCACCTCCTAGCCAGGACGCTGAGGCCCAGGACCCCTGAGGCCCAATCCACCACATAGCCTGGTCGCCAAGGCCCAGTGCCCCTGAGACCCAACCCGCCATCAGTACGGTCCCAGAGGCACAGGCCCCCCGAGGCCCAATCCACCCAATCCACCCGCTGAGGCCCAAGCCGCACGATGCCCAACTGCTGATACCCAGGCCCCCGGAGGCCCAAACCGCCTGCCCGAGGCCCAACCCTCCTGCAGCCTGGTCGCTGACGCCCAGGCCCCCAGAGGCCCAAACCGCCCGCCCTAGGCTCAACCCACCAGCCCAAGGCCCAAACGGATGGCCACCCAGGCCCAGGCCCAGGCCCAACTGAGACCCAAAAAAAGTTACTCTGAGTTAAGCAATAAGGAGAGTGAAAAGGAAAGACCACATCCTGATCACACCTTCCTGGAGGTAATCAGATAACATAAAAAATTACCAAAATACATAATTAATTACTAGGGCCACAGATAAACATTAAACATGTCCAAGAAGCAAAAGCAGATGACCATATCAGCACATGTCCAGAAAAAAGATAAAATATCTGAGACAAATGAACCAGAAGTAGACCTTCTCTCCATGCTGGAAGGAGGGCAGGCCT
>NW_006408527.1:3614864-3621157 GCF_000296735.1 Chrysochloris asiatica | reverse complement strand
GATTATAAGGGTTGGAAATGCAAAAGTAGAAGTTTTGTAACAAGGAAGGGAGTGACTAACTCTCCAGGATAGGAGCAGAGGCCTCTGGGACCATCAACGGAGAAGAGCCGAGAGCAGGACTCTACCCAGAGAAACAGAGATGCCTGAGATGGAGACAGAGATGATGACATGGAGTGACGAAGCGACTGGGGACTTTGGACCCAGAGAGGGAAAGGGACTGTGGGCCGAAAACTGGGGGGGAGTAGGGGGAAGTGTAGGGGGCGGGTTTCTGGAATATACCCTTTGGGTGGTTGATGATGCATGGAGGGGACTGGAACCATGGCAGTGAGATGATATACGATGGAATGAATATAAAACTAAAGTTCTCCCATGTAAACTATCATATAATTTTCAATAAAATATTGAAAACAAACAAAAAACCCATCATCAGTTCCACAGGGTTTTAGTCAAGTCCTGTCTTGAGTCTTGCCCTTTGCACAATAGCTGTCACATGGCGAAACATTTTCCCTGTGTTGTAGGATAAGCACTGGACTACAAGGTGTGAACTGCAAGATCAGTGATTCAATCCCACCAGCCACTCCTCAGAAACCCTATGCAGGGTTGCTATGAGTCAGAATCAACTCGACAACACTTGACAACAACAGAACAATATAATGTGATTCCAAATTTGCCTACTTTAAGAGGTTAGAAGTTGACATTGAATTATCAACCACAGCAAGAAAGTTGCCAGGCAAGTGCATCTCACCCAGGTTAAGACAGAAAACCATAGGTTTCTTAAGTTGTTATCTAGGTGGCTAACAGCAAAACTCACCTAATGACCAGGAGTTTCAAATGTGCTAAACCTTCTATTGTTTGCTCTCTGTGGTTTGACTCTCTTGATCTGCCAGTGTGGGTCTCAGAAAATTATTGTGTAAAACCACTTGAAATGAAGCAAGTAGTTGACCACAAACTACATGAATAAAGTATGTGTCACTTATTGTTCACTGGAGCAATTTCTGACCACATATATGCCCCTGGTCCCATAAGATTTTCTTTTTTTTTTTTTTTTTTTAAAGAGTGAGAGAACACTGTCCTTATTTTTGTTTATTATTTCCCCCTAATGGTTTTTAAAGGAGCTCTGGTAGCACAGTAGTTACAAGTAAGGCTACTAGCCTCAAAGTAAACAGTTTGAAACTACCAGTCATTTTGTCGGAGAAAGATGAAGTTTTCTACTCCTGTAAAGATTTACAGCCTCGGAAACTCTACGCAGGGTCGCTATGATTCAGAACTGACTCCATGGCACACCACCACCACCACCAGTGGTTTTAAGGACTCCTGGTGTGGTACTGTAGGATAAGCAATAGACTGCAAATCACAAGGTCGGCAGTTCAAACCCCCAAGTCACTCCTCAGAAATCCTATACAGGGTCACTACGAGTCGGCATGGACTCAACAGCACTTAACAACAACTACAACAAGTGGTTTTAAAGATCCCAGACCCAGGTTCTTGCAGCATTGGACCAAGGAGTGGGATACAAACAGGTGAGGCAGAGGACATGGGATGGGTAAGCAGTGGCAGCATCAGTGGCAATATGAACTGCAGAGCCCAGGCCTCTCCTAATGCTCAGGTGAGTGTAACAATAGTAAGGACTGGACAGGCTCTACTGAAATGAAAATAAATCTTTTTTTTATTAATCAATAACAATTATCTTGTACTTACAGTGTACTCTTTTACAGGATGATAGTTCTAACATAAATAAGATATAGACTTTGTCTTCTACCATCTTTTTGAAGAAAATATCTTCTAGTTATCAAATGCATTGTCTAGTATTAAAATAATATGTAAACTATGCAATAGTTGTGGTGGTTAGGTGTTATTGAGTCAGTTCCAACTCACAGCAACTCTGTACACAGCAGAACAAAACATGACCCTGTACTATACCATCCTCACAATTGTTGTAGCCCATTGTTTGAAGCCATTGTTGCTGGCACTGTGTCAATTTATCTGGTAGCAGGTCTTCCTCTTTTTTACTGACCCTCTACTTCACCAATCATGATGTTCTTCTCCAGAGTCCTGACAATGTGTCCAAAGTACCTGAGGTGAAATTTGACCATCCTCATTTCTAGGTAACATTCCAGCTGTAATTCTTCCAAGTCAGATCTGTTCAGTCCATGGTATATATTCAGTACCTTTCACCAACACCATAATTCAAGGGCATCGCTTCTTCAGTTTTCTTCATGCAATGTCCTGCTTTACCATGTATATGAGAAAACTGATAGCACATAGCTTGGGATAGGAGCACCTTAGTCCCCTAAGTGACATCTTTGTTCTTCAACACCTTAAAAGCCTTTTGCAAAATGGGGGAGTAGTTAATCTTACAGTCCAGAAGCAGAGGATCCTAGGACTATCAAGAGAGAAAAGCACAAGTGGAATGTGGGACCCTATCCAGAGAAGCAGTGACACCAGAGATAGAGGCAGAGATGAGGACTTGGAGAGAGGGAGCAGCTGAGGACTCTGGACTCATGGAACGAGAGGGACTGAGTGCTGGCAGCCAGGAAGCAGGCTTGCAGAATGTGTCCTTTGGTGGTTTAAATTATTATATATTCCTGAGTGTTTTTGTGTATGCCCCCCACCAACAAAACAAAGGAAATGTTGATTAATGATGCATGGAGGAGATTGTAATCATTGCAATGAAACAATGGTGTAAAGCCAATGTTCTTCCATGTAAACTAACACTCAGTTCACAATAAAAACTTAAAGAAAAAAAGAAGAAAGAGCCAGAAGTGGACCTTGTCCTTTGGACCCTGAGATCTCTGTGCATAGAACCTCCTTGACTCAGGGACAGAAAATTGACACAGAGAAAGTGGCAGAGAAGAAGCAGAAGAACCAAGAACTAGAGCATTAGACAAAGCAGTGCACTTCCCAGCCCACAGGACAAGTAAAGCTGAGTGAGTCTGGGCAGGAGGCTTGTTTGTAGAGTGCGGTGCCTTGTTTGTGGGGGAGATGAATTTGCTGAACTGTAAGCTGGAGCAGAGTGCCTTCAGGCTGAGGCATATGGTACAAAGGTGTGTCCTATAGGCATTTATCAGCAGCTGACTGGAATAACTGTGTCCGGAGCATTTTCTGATCCTGAATTGTAAACTGCAAACTTCCCCAATAAACCCCCTAACTGTCAAAAATAAAAATGTCTTTTGCAGCAAACTTGCATAATGCAATATGTAGTTTGATTTCTTGACTGCTGCTTCCAATGATGTTGATTGTGGATCTAAGTAAAATCAAATGCTTGACAACTTCAATGTATTCTCCATCATGATATTGATTATTGGTCCACTTGGAAGAATTTTTATTTTATTTATATTGAGGTATAATTAGTACTGAAGGTACTAGCCTTTGATCTTCATCATCTGCAAGTCTTCTTCATTTGTAAGAAGTAAAGTCGTGTCATATGCATATTGCAGTTTGCTAATGAATCTTCCTCCCATCCTGATGCTGTGTTCTTCATATAGTCAAGCTTCTCAAATTATTTGCTCAGCATACAAATTGAATAACAGTGGTGAAAGATACAATCCTGACACACAGTTTTCCTGATTTTACATCAAGTAATACTCCCTTGCTCTGTTTAAACAACTGTGTCTTGGTCTAACTACAGGTTTTGTATGAGCGTATTAAAATGTTCTGGAATTCCCATTATTTGTGATGTTATGATACCTACAGTAAACATCCTTCAGCATTCTCTGCTTTCAACAAATCTACCTGACAGCAGCAACGATAGCCCTCATTCCACATATTCTTCTGAATCCAGTTTGAATTTCTGGAAGTTCTGTCTCTGTACTACTGCAAACCTTTTAAAACTATCTTCAGCACAATTTTACTTGTGTGTGATATTAATGATATTGCTTGATAAATTTCACATTTTGTTATATCACCTTTCTTTGGAATAAATACAAATACAATTCTTTGCCAGTTGGTTTTCTTAGTGTAGATGGGTGAACACTCCCAGGGTTGCATCAGTTTGTTGAAACACTTCATTTGGGATTCCATCCATTCCTAGAGCCTTCTTTTTTTCAATGCCTTCAGTGCAGCTTCAAGTTGTTCCTTTATTATCATTACTTCTTAATCATATTCGACCTCTTTTAAGAATTGAATATTGACCAATTATTTTTGGTTCAGTGACCCTGCGTTCCTTCCATCTTTATCTGATGCTTCCTGAATCAGTCATTATTTTGTCCATTGTTGTTGTTGATAAGTACCGTGTGGAGTATGTTCTGACTCATAGTGACCCTACACAGGGTTGACAAGGATGTAATCTTTACAGGATCAGAAGGCCTCATCTTTCGCCTGCGGAACAGCTGGTAGTTCAGAACTACTGACCTTGAGGTTAGCAGCCTGATTCTTAACCACTACACTACTGTTCAAAATTGTAACTTGAGATCTGAATTTTTTCTTCGATTCTTCAGCTATTCAAATGCTGAGTGTGCTATTCTCTTTTGGTTTTCTAACTCCAGGTCTTTGCACATTTCATTATAATATTTTACGCTGTCTTCTAGAGCTGATCTTTGAAATCTTCTGTTCAGCTTTCACTTCATCACTTCTTTTACTTATAATCTTTTACTTTCTTCCAGTTAAATGTTCTTAATATTCCACAACTTATCTAGTCTTAAGTCATTAGTGTTCAATGTGTCAATTCTATTCTTGAAATGATCACTAAATTTAGGTGGGATATACTCAAGGGCATATTTTGACCCTTATGGGCTGGTTTTAATTTTCTTCAACTTGAACTTGTATATGAGCAATGGATGATTTGTACCACAATTGACTCCTGGCCTTATTCTAACTGATGATATTCAGTGTCTTCACTGCCTTTTCCCACAAATACGATCAATCTGATTCCTGTGTATTCCATCTGGCAAAGTCCATGTGTATTTTTGATATTGTTATTAGGTGCCATCAAGTCGGTTCTGACTAAACAGTCACCATTTTTATTATTTTAAAAAAGCTATCTGTACTCCTCATCTGTTGGTTAGTCATATTGTGGAGTCTTGGGTGTTGCTGTGATGCTGGAAGCTATTCCATAAATACTTTAAATACCAGCAGGTTCACCTATGGTGGATAGGTTTCAGTGGAGCTTCCAGAGTAACACAGAATAAAAAGAAGGAAAGACAGACCATTTCTGAATGGTTAGCTACTGAAAATCTTACAAATATCAATGAAACACTGTCTGATATAGTGCCAGAAGATGAACTTCTCAGGTTGAAAGGCACTCAAAATACAACTGGGGAAGAGCTGCCTCATCAAAGTAGAGTTGACTTTAATGATGTGGGTGGAGCAGAGCTTTGAGGAACTTCATTTGCTGATGTGGCACAACTCAAAATGGGAAGAAACAGCTACAAACATCCATTAATAATCAAAGCATGGAATGTAGGCAGTATGAATCTAGGAAAATTAGAAGTTGTCAAAAATGAAATGGGAGGAACAAACAAGATGGTGGATCGGGTGGACGTATAGCAGAGAGCTCTGCCAACAACAACACAGAATACCCAACCAAGCAGGTTCAGGGGATGGTACCACAACTCTGAACCACATATAAAGGAATACTTAGAAGGTTGGAAGGCTTACAGCTGGGGGAATTTGTGGCAGAAGCAAGAAATTTATTGCTTTCTAGTCCAGGATGCTCGGCTGCTCCAGGAGCCACCATCTTGGGTGAGACCACATGGGGAAAGGATCGGAGTGGCCACAGACAGCTGGCAGAACTGCTGAGATAAAGGTGTGAACATTCTTTACTTTTGGTATCTGTTCATTGGTCCCTTGCAGTCTGCACACCTCCATTCAGGTGACTATAGGGGTGCCTGAGCTAGTGGGCATCCCAGCCCCACCCTTGGAGGGTTCTACTACGCAGGCGCACAGATCTCATCAAAATTTAAAGAGACGGTTTCCAATTAAAACCAAACGGCCACAGCTGGCCCTGAACTGTTTCAACTAGAAAAAAGCACTGAATGGGGATTGTGGAGCGGGACAAGCAGACAAAAGAGGAAATAGGCCGAAAATTAAATTCTAAATTACATCAAAACGACCAACAGTGGTATCTTCACACTTCACAGGAAGAAGAGAGAAAAGGGAAGCCCATTTCCTGATCACATCTACCTGGAGGCATTCAGAAAGCAAAAAAAAAAACCAAAATACACACCCATCTAAGTATTAAAGCCACAGATAACCCCTGAAGATGCCCAAAAAAACATAAGCAGACGACCATATCTGCATATGTCCAGAAACGAGATAAAGTGACTGAGGCAAATGAGCTGGAAGGAGACCTACAC
>NW_006408527.1:3609767-3612781 GCF_000296735.1 Chrysochloris asiatica | reverse complement strand
TAAGAGCTGGTGGCCAGGAACAGACTTGCAGAATGTGCCCTTTGGAGATGTAATTTATTATATATGCCTGAGTGGGTTTTTTTGTTTGTGTGTTTTTTTAAAAAAGCTAAAGTGGATAAAGAGAAATATTTTTAACTGATGGTATAAGGAGGGGATCATAATCAATGTAATGAAACAAGTTATATGAATTGCTGAATGTGAAACTGATGATGTGCCCTGTAAACTTTCAGTCAATCCACAATAAAAACCTTAAATTAAAAAAAAAAAAGAAATGGAATGCATGAAGATCAATAACCAAGGCATAGTTGTTGGTAAGTGCCATCTAGTTGGTTCTAACTCATAGCAACCCTGTATAAGTTTTTGAGAAGCAGCTGGTAAGCTTGAACTGCCAACCTTGCAGTTCAAACTGATCTTGCAGTCCAGTGCATTAACCTACAGCACTATACCAGGACTCAAACCAAGGCATTAGTGAGCTAAATTGGACTGGTGTTGGTCATTTTGAATCAGACAATTATATGGTTTACTATGCCAGGAATGACAAAATGAAGAATGGCATTTCAAGATCTATCTTGAAGTATTATAATCTCTGTAATACAATAGTATTAATATGCCTACAAGGAAGACCAGTTAATGTCAATATTATTCAAATTTACACACGAACTCCTGCCAATAATGAGGAAATTAAAAAATTCTAACAAATTCTTCTGTCTGAATTTGAAATTACACAACCAAGATAATTTCTGGTGACTGGAATGCAAATGTTGGAACAAAGAGAAAGGACTGGTAGTTGGAAAATATGGCCTAGGTGACAGAAATTGTGCTGGAGATTGCATGATAGAATTTTGCAAGACCAGTGGCTTTTATTGCAAATACCATTTTCAACAACATAAACAACAACTATACATGTGGATCTCACCAGATGGAATGTACAGGAGTCAAACTGATCACCATCTGTGGTAAGAGAAGGTGGACAAGCTAAGTAAAATCAGTCAGAAGAAGACCAAAGGACAACTTTGGAACAGATCATCAATTGCTCTATGCAAGTAAAGGCTGAAGCTGAAGAAAAATAAAACAAGTCCGTGAGAGCCAAAATATGACCTTGAGTCTATCCCATCTTAATTTAGAGATCATCTCAAGACCAGTTTTGATGCATTAGACACTAATGACCAAAGAGCAGAAGAGTGTGAGAAGACATCAAGAACACCTTACATGAAGAAAGCAAGAGGTCATTAAAAAGACAGGAAGGAAAAAAGACTCAAATGGTTATCAGAAGAGACCTTGAAACTTGCTCTTGAACATAGAGAAGCTAAAGAAAATGGAAGAAATGATGAAGTAAAATAACTGAACAGAAAACTTCAAAGGTCAGCTCTAGAAGACAAAGATAAGTATTATAATGAAATGTAAAAAGACCTATAGTTAGAAAACCAAAAGGAAAAAACATGCTCAGCATTTGTTAAACTGAAGAAAAATATCAAGTCTCAGGTTGCAATATTGAAGGATTCTATGGGCAAAATATCTAACGGCACGAGAAGAATGTCTAAAGAACTAAATTAAGTACATTGAGTCATTGGATAAAACAACCAAAAAGAATTGATCAATATTCAGTCATTTCAAAAGATACCATATGATTAAGAATTAATGGCATTGAAGGAAGAAATCTAAAGTTCACTAAAGGCACTGGTGAAAAACAAAACTTCAAGAATTCATGGAATGCCAGTTGAAATGTTTCAAGAAACTGATGCAGTGTTGGAGGTACTCACTCACCAAGAAGAGATCCATATGTGTGCCCTTTCCACTAAATGATAACTCAACAGAATGCAGAAGTCACAGAACAATGTCTTTAATATCACATGCAAGTACAGTTTTGCTGAAGATAATTCAAAAGCGCTTATTAACAGTACATAAACAGGTAACTGTCAGAAATTCAAACTGGATTTAGAGATGACATAGAACTACAGATATTATTGACGGTACTAGATGGATCTTGACTGAAAGCAAAGACTACCAGAATGAGATTTACTTGTGTTTTATTGACCATGCAAAGACATTTGACTGCATGGATCATAACAAACTATGCATAATACTGTGAAGAATAGAAAATCCAGAATACTGAATTATGCTAATGAGAATCCTGTCAAGAGACTGTCATCCAAACAGAACAAGGGAATACTGAAAGAATTAAAATCAGGAACGGTATGAACCAAGTTTATGTCCTTTCATCTTATGTATTCCACCTGTATGCTGAGAAAATAAACAGATGAGCTGAATTATATGAAGAAGAATCTGGCATCAGGATTGAAGGAAGATTCATAACAACCTGTGATATGCAGATGACACAACCTTGCTTGTTGAAAGTTAAGAGGACTTGAAATACTTAATGATGAAGATCAAAGACTACAATCTTCAGTATGGATTACACTGCAATGTAAACAAAACAAAAATCCTCACAACTCACTTCCGAAAAAAGATGGCGGATCCGGTGGAAATGAAGTGACCAGCTCTGCTGGAAACAACACAGAATACAGGACCAAGAAGGCTCAGGGAATGGTCCCAGTACTCTGAACCACATATAAAGGAATATTTAGAAGGTTGGAAGACTTACAGCTGGGGAGTTTGTGGCAGAAGCAAGAAATCCATTGCTTCCTGGTTCGGGATGCTCAGCTGCTCCAGAAGCCGCCATTTTGTGTAGAGCCAAGCGGGGAAAGGATCATAGCAGCCACGGACGCTTGACAGAGCCGCAGTGATAGAGGTGTGGACATTCTTTTTTTTTAGTATCTTTTTGTTGGTCCCTTGCTGTCTGCGTACCTCCATTTTGGTAACTATAGGGGTGCCTGAGCTAGTGGATACTCCAGCCCCACCCTCGGAGGGTTCCACTATGCATGTGCATAGATCTCCTCGAAATTTAAAGAGACAGTATCCACTTAAAACCAAACGGCCGACAGATACTCAGCCCAAGAGCAGGCCTTGAACTTTTCTTGTTTGCTTTTTGTTCTGCTTTTTAACCCAGGAAAGAG
>NW_006408527.1:3589995-3602934 GCF_000296735.1 Chrysochloris asiatica | reverse complement strand
CTAGGAGTGGAGGTCCCTAGGACCATCAAGGGAGAAGAGCAGAGAGCGGGACCCTACCCAGAGAAGCAGTGATGCCTGAAATGGAGCCAGAGCGATGGAGCAGCTGGAGACTTTAGATTCAGAGAGGGAGAGCGACTGTGTGCTGAAGACCTTGGGGGTGGGGGGGTACTGGGGAAGGATTGCATGGAGGGGATCGTAACCATGGCAATGAAGAGGATTATATGATAGAATGAATGTAAAACTAATGTTCTCCCATGTAAACTATCACATAATTCACAATAAAACATATAAGAAAAAAAAAATCCTCACAACTGGAGCAATAAACAACATCATGATAAGTGGGGAAAAGACTGAACTTTTGAAAGACTTCACTTTGCATAAACCCTCAATAGAAGCAGCAATCAAGAAATCAAATGATACACTGCATTGGGCAAATCTGCTGCAAAAGACCTCTTTAAAGTGTTAAAGAGCACAGTGATATCACTTTGAGAACTAAAGTGTGCCAAACCCAAGCCATGTATTTCCAATCTCCTTATATGCTTGCAAAAGCTGGACAATGAATAAGGAAGATCATAGAACAACTGATTCATTTGAATTATGGTTTTGAATAAGAATATTCAAAGTACCACAGACTGTCAGAAGAACAAACAAATCTGTCTTGGTGGAAGTACAACCAGAATGCTCCTTAGAAACTGATCTGTTGTGCTTTGAAACATTGTCAAGAGGGATTGGTAGCAACAGTAAAGTGGCAGTCCAGAGAAAAAAATGACCTCCAGTGAGATGAATTGACACAGTGGTAGCAACAATTGGCTCAAACAAAGTGACAATTTGAGGATGATACAGGATACAGCCTTGCTTTGTTCTGTTATGTGTATGGTCACTATGAGTCAGAACCAACTCAAGGGGATGTAACAAGAACAACAGTAAGCTGAACTGGACCAGTACGGGACATTTCAATCAGACAGTCACATGGTTTACTATAGTGTAAATGTAAAACTGAAGATGAACGGCATCACATTCATCATCTAAAAGAACATTTCCCCGCCTATCATGAAGTACAATGCTGTCAGTGATGGTATCCATATGCATACAAGGAAGAGCAACTAATTTGGCTATGATCCAAATTTACTCACCAAGTACTAATACAAAAAATGAAGAAAATGAAGATTTCTACCAACTTCTTTAGTCTACAACTGATTAAACATGCAATCAACATTCACTGGTATCTACTGGTGACTGGAATATGAAAGTTGAAACAGGTGGAAAATAAGGACTTTCTGACAGAAATAACACCAGAGGTTGCATGATAGAGCTTTGCAAGACCAACAACTTATTTATCGCAAATATCTTTTCTTCACTGTAAATACACTGCTGTTGTTGTTGTTAAGTGCCGTGGAGTTGGTTCCGACTCACAGCGACCCTGCACAGGGTTTCCAAGGCTGTAAATCTTTACGGGAACAGAATGCCTCATCTTTCTCCCTGGAACCGCTGGTAGTTTCGAACTGCTGACCTTGCTATTCATAGCCCAATTCGTAACCACTACGCTACCAGAGCACCTTAAATACACTGCTAAGCAGATGTAATATATAATTATTAATTCTCTCCATTTGGGCATTGGAATACTATATAGTAAAGTCAGTATCTTTTGCACTGGCTTTTTTTTTCAGCACATAGTAGCGACTGTTCTAATGGGTGATGGAGTAGGTTAAGAATATAATCACCAATTTAGGCAAATTAATGAAAAACCTCTGTGCATCAGCTGAACACACCATCTGAAAATACCGTTGTTGTTGTTGTTGAGAACTGTTGATTTAACTTAATTGATCCTTGTATACAGGCAGTCCCCAAGTTATGCATGTTCAGTTTACAGACAATTCCTTCTTGCCCTTTCATGTTGTGTAAGTTTGTCCTCACTTTGAAATGACTGAACCAACCCCTACTAGCAACTAGTTCTTTATCGCAATTGCCTTCACTTGCTACCATGTGCAGTTTTTAAATCATTTGAAAAGACTTCATGGCTTCTCTTGCACAAAATAAGGCCAAATGAAAACTGTATGTACTTGGTCTGACTTACATTAACTACAAATTCAACTTAAGGACACACTTAGAAATGGATGTCAGTCATAACTCAGGGACTGCCTATATAAATACTTGCTCATCAGTGTGAGAGAAGGACAAATTTCCAGAGCTTGGAGAAAAAAAAAAAAAGAGAGAGAGACTGCAGACTTCAGTGTTTCCAGACTGTTCTGTGGGCCATCTACAGGAGATGCCAAAAAACAGCTCTGCCTTTTTATGTGTTGAGATCCTGAGCACACATTTCCTTCTCAACTACAAATATTTTTTAAAAGATTTTGCTGAGAGCTGTTCTAGTGTTATGCTCAACGCTGTTCTCTTTTGTACTCAGAACTCTGGTGATCCTGGTTCCCATGTTGCAGAGTCTTAAGGTAGAAACATTCCACTGTGGGCACTGAGCTGGACAAAACTTGAGCTCCTTTTCCATTCCCATAGGTACTGTGGGTGCATTGACTCCCTGGTAGAGTGCTCTAGGAGATTACGAAGGGCTGTTTCTTCTGCTAAGCACACATAAACACTGTGAGCCAACTCAGGATCTCACTGATATCACAGGCTATTCTGTTTTCTAAGTTTGCTCTTCATTTGTCTTTCTTTTCTTATACCATTTAGCACTGTTTCAATTCTGTGATTTTTTAAAAAATTTCTATTCAAATTCTCTTATTTATTGTTTTGAGTAAAACTTTACTAACAAATGCTTAAACAGCAACTCCAAAACTGTGAGTGGTCTGTCGCTGCTGGAATAAATAGGATAAGCAATGGACTGCTAACTGTTAAGGTCAGCAGTTCAAATCCACCAGCCATTCCTTAGAAATCCTAGACAGGGTCAGTATGAGTCAGAACTGACTTGACACTACTTAACAATAACAACTAGCTAGTTAAGTAGCATCTTAACTGGCTTTAACAAACATTTACTTTATTGTTAAGACCAAATAAAAGAAAACTTGCACTCTGACAGTCATACTGTCCGATAAGGGAGTGTTAGATATATTTTGGGGTACAATGCTAACATTTTACAAACAATATCCTGAAGGATGATAATCACCGTTTTCACAAACCTCCCTTCAATCCTACTGTTGGGGAAAGTTCTCAGATGGATTGGCCATAAAACTCACTAAAATTACCTTCAATGAGTACAGATACAGAAATAAGCTGGCTGTCCCCTAAAGAGAATTACTATGGGTTTCTAATGTTTCATTGTCCTATAGTTGACCTTCCTTATTCTTTAATTTATTGTCTATACCCAGGATAATATATTTATAAATGAAATTCATTGAGTTTCTTTAAGAGAGATGAGAAAATTTGCAAAAAAAAATCATGGTAATGGTTCAACAACATGATAAGCATAATTAAAGTCACTGAGTTGAACACGTTAGGAAAGTTACATGTATGCATATATATATTTACCATAATTTTTCAAAAAGTATATATACATGAGGAAGATTCAAAAAGTTCATAGAATTGAAAGATAATGGAATATTTCCATAACTTTTTGAAGACCCTTTGTATTATAAATGAAATTATCCCAGATTTGGATGTGGTGAAAACTTTAGTCTCATTACAAAGAGTCCTTTCATAGCATTTGAATCATGCACTTCTCCTCTTGGAGTCTGATTCTGGAGAGAGTTGTTGATCCTCCCTGGTGACAAGGTCTCCAACCCACCACTCAGGCAGAGCCAAAGTCTTATCTCAGGTTTGCTCTCTGACAGTGTGTACCAAGCATCCGGGGCCATCTTTCAATCCCTCTTCCTGTTTATCGCCTTAAAACTGGGAAATGGCTGACTGAACAAAGGCAGTCTCCCAAGGCCAAGCAGTGTGCAACACTCTAATAAATATTCAAGCCAATGTCTTTCAAATGTTATTGTGAATCATCTTTCCCTCCTTCCTTCCCATGGTTCAGTCATCTTGCTGGCTCCAGATTGTCACCTTTTGTCTCAGGCCTCAGCTGCCTTCAGTTTACTGCATATGACTGCAATTGTCTTTGTCTCCTTTATCCGCTTCGCTGTGTCTCATTTTCCTAAAGTATCTGGCACCCACCTTTCCACAACATTGTTCCTTTGTTCCCAGAAAAAAATAATTTTTGGAAGCAGCAGAAACACAGAGCCAAAGGCCACAGGGTGACATCCTCTTTCACCTGATCTTTATTCATATCTGGCTTTTAATTGCATTTTTTTTCCATGTCTCAAGCACCATACACATCCCTTCCTCCCTGACAGGAAGGAGCATTTTATTTCTCATTCAGAATGCTTTCCTATTGATCTCTATTCTTCAGAAACTCCAGAGGCCCCTTGTTACCTGTTGGTTTTTCTCATGTTGGTTGATCTGTTGGCCTTGCTGTAGTTTATTACCTTTTCAACCTTTTTTTCCCCTCTTTCCCAACTTAGGCCAGAACTTACAACCTGCTGTCTTTTCTCATCTTCACTAGCATTATCTTCAGACCGAGTCTTCCCAAAATGGATTTTTTTTTTTTTTTTTAACCAACCCCGTGCTCTTTAAAGAAACAAAGAGGAGAATTATGTGATGGTTTCCACCGTCAGAGCGTCTGTGGCTTTGTTTGAGTAAGAAGAGCTTCAAATCCAAAGCTAAACCTTGACTTAACACACAAACTCAATTGACAAGAGGAGTACCCATGTTCAAGCCCACCAATTGGCCGAGGATACAATCAGAGGGTTATTGGCAGGTATCTTCTTATCTCCCTGGTGCACAGAAAAAACTCAATTCATTAAAATAATAAAAAAAGATCTTGGTCCCTCATGTGAGCGGCATGTGATTTTCCATGAACGTTCGGCTCAGAAGGCATCGTGCCTATTATACATTCCATTTATAAATCAAACACCCCTCGCCCTGCGGCTGCACGCTGACATGTCAGCGAGGTTTGGGTCAGCCGCACACACTTCCACGTGAACAGCAGATTAAGGCAAAGAGACAGGGAAGCGGCTCTTTTTTCCCCCCCTTTTCCACTAGTAATAGGCAGCTTGAACGTTAAAATTGGGCTGAGACTCCCAAACCAAAGTCCCATGAACCAAAGAAGCAAAGAGACTTGAGATGAAACACAGGATCTGTCTGTTCTCTTGGATCCTTCACCTTTCTTTTCTCCCCTTCATCATGTTCATTGGAAAGTAAAGTATGTGCATGTGTGTGTGATTTAAAGAATATATCTAGGAAAAGATGGAATAAAATGTAGCCCAAGAAAGACTTTGGTTTCTAAAGCCTGTGAAGATGGTTTGGGGCCTGGCAGTCTAGGGCTTTGTCCATCCCGAGAAGTGACAATAGGGAGAGGACTTTCAGGCCCTCTTTCAGATGGTTCCAATCAGAAGGCCACGGAGGATCCTGCTGAGTAGTTCCACCATGAAGGCAACATGTTCCAACTCAGCCCATCCATATTCTAAATCACTTTATAGGTCCCTCACTGCTTGTGGAACTAGTTTTAGCTTGTGGCCTCCCATCCACGTTGAAATATGCAATTCATCTAGGTATGCTAAGATAAAAAATTCATTAAGAAAGTATCTACAAAACAAGGTATGTCAAAAACTTTCCAATCTTTGCACCCTGGCCCTCCTTCTATCGCTCATAACTCTGTTATCTTTTGTCATTTGTGACAAAATCTAGCCCATTAAAAAACCAAACTAGAGAGTGTTCAAATGAGAAGAGATCTACTTGTAACTTTACATTCCTGTAGACTTTTTAACTGTACTAGATGAGAACCAGAAAGAAAATGAGTTGAGGGCATCTGGAAAGTTAAGAATCTACCAAAAAATTCAAGGACCTGAAATTGACTGTTATTGTTAGAAAATGGCTGCCTATTGTGGACACTGATCCTAATTACTCTTGATATAAAACCAGCAATGGAAATGAGTGCTGGGAATATACTTTTTTACCTATTTGTTTCATATGTCCTGTCCTAAGATTTACACATCTCTCCCTTCCTCCCCATATTTTGAAGAATGTAGAGTAAATAATTTAGTGAAGCCTCCTAAAAAGGAAAGAGTCAAGATAACTAAAGCAGAAAGTATTTACTTTCATTTAGCAATGGTTATATTACAGAAACAAGTAGACCATGGTGTGGCAAGCTAATAGGACACAACATTAATATTTCCCTCCCAAAGATCAGATCTTAAGTAATGGTACAGAAATCAGGTACATTATTTTAGTTATGTCAGAAATTTTTCATTGACAGGTTTAACTGTCTTAGGGAACAGTCTTTTCCAGCCTTTGGTTGATATCGGAATCAACATTTAGTAATATTTTTAAAAACAGACTAAACAAATCTATAGAGACAGATTATATAAAATATCAAGGAATGGGATCTAGGCATATGACCTTTGGAAAAAAAATTTTGATAATTCTAATATTAAGTCAAAAGCTAAAAACTAATGAGGTAGTGACTTAGACCATATACAACTGAATGGCTCTAAAATTTGAGTAAAGTATTATCGTGTGGACATAAGAGTTAACACCCCATGCTATGTTTTTTAGTAGCAGGAAAGAGTCCATGTTGTTCACCTTGTTCCCCTTATGCCATTTTCCAGAGGTGGCAGAAATGAGAAAGTAAATCTAATTGTTCTAACTCCTTTCTAATATCACAAAAATCATAGTACCTGGACTTACCTATAACTATCTAAGCACTAGCATAGCCTCATGTTTTAAAGCCATGTGGATCTGGCAAAATGATGGCCATCAAGCCATCTCCAGCTCCTGGAGACCCCATATGTGTCAGAGGAGAACTGCACTCTGTAGAGTTTTCAGTAGTAGATTACCAGGTCATTCTGAGGTACCCCTGTGTGGACTCCAACTGCTAACTTTTGGTTAGAAACCTGGGATTCCACTATTATCAGGGGCAAAGTTTGTTACTGTTTTCATTAAATACAATAACTAAATTGAGACTGTTTTTCATCAGTAGTTCATATGTATACCTATTGAACATTTTTATGTTATAGTCTGACATTTTCAGAATTGTTTCTAACTAGTATTGCATTAACTGAGTACAGATGACTCACGTTTTCAAGGTAGCCATTTGTCTGATTTTGCAGAGTCAGCTTCTGCCTTGGTTGGCAGCAGGACAGGCAATAAAATGAGCGGTGTATGCAGTGATAGTGGTAGCAAAATGAAATCCAGCCGATTAATAAAGGAGTTAATTTGCTTAGAAGCAATATTTAGAAAATATATGCCTCATTTGCTCACAAATGTGCTTCAACCAGCTAAGAAGCATTTATCCCTAGAATATCATGTAATCTGCACATAAGTATCCAGCACAAAGTCAAGAGCTAATATTGTTTTTTGTTTTACTTTGAAGAATTGGGTAATGCTCTTTACTCAGATAGTTTCTTTCCCCGGCAATTTGTCTAGCTAACTCTCTCTTTTAATTTTTATTTATCATTTCCTATTGAACAAACTGAAGTCAGAGTTTAATAGAGAAATAACAATCAATTCATACTGTTAATTAGTCTACTAATATAGGGAACATCTAGATAAATGCACATGCACAAAATCATAGAATATAATAACTAGAAGATTAGAGAGCTACGATTCTATTGATGAAGTCCTGGTGTGTGCTGCAGGATAAGCCCTGGACTGCTAACCACAAGGTCAGGGGTTCAAACCCACCAGTCACTCCTTGGAAATCTTCTACAGGGTCACTACAGGTCAGAACTAACTTGACAGCACTAAACAATAAAAATATTCTATTAACAAATGAGAAAATTAAGTCACAAAAGGTAAGATACTTGATATCCCAGTTGATTTCTTGAAGTCTGGTTCAATACTTTTGTCATTAACACCATACTGTCCTGGTAGTTACTAATTAGCAGAATTCATATAAATTAAGATCAGACTACAGAAATCTGATCCACAAGCTTATACCCAACCTAAGATGGGAGCAGTGGAAGGAAAACCCACAAACAGGTAATAAAGTGTAAGGGATGCAGTTTTATCTGCAGATTATATGAAGGAGGGGTCTTTGGGAATTTTCTAAGAGTCTAACCAGTCATAATTACTAGCATAAAGAGAAGTGGAAATATTTCTATCTGTAATGTCTTCCCACCACTAGTCTGTCAATTTGTTACACTGTGGAGGCTTGTATGTGGCTGTGATGCTAAAAGCTATGTCATGAATATTTCAAATACCAGCAGAGTCACCAAATTAGAAAGAAGGTTCTGGTGATCTACCAGTAAAAAAAAAAAAAAAAAATCTGGCAATTGAAAACCTTATGATTAAGAACAAAACATTGTCTCATGTACTGCTGAAAGAAGAGCCCCTCAGCTTAGAAGGCACTCAAAATATCACTAAGGAAGAGTTACTACCTCAAAGTAGAGTCACCATGGATAGAGTAAAGCTTTCAGGACTTTTATTTACTGAAGGGCACAACTCAAAATGAGAAGAAACAACTGCAAACATCCACGAACTGTCGGAACATGGAATGTACAAAATCTGAATCTAGGAAAGTTAGAAATTGTCAAAATGAGATGGAACACTTGGTAAATATTCTAGGCACTAGTGAGCTGAAATAGGCTGATATTGGCCATTTTGAATTGAACAAGCATATGATTGTGAGGGTAGCACAGGATCAGGCAGTATTTCATTCTATTGTACAAAGTTGAGTTGGCATTGATTCAATGGCTCCTAAAAATGACATGGTTTACTATGCCAGGAATGACAAATTGAATAAGAACAGCATCACATTCATTTTCAAAAAGAACATTTCAAAATCTAGCATACAGTACAACATTGTCAGTGGTAGGATAATACCCATCTGACTATAAAGAAGACCAATCAGTACAATAATTATTCAAACTTACACACCAACCACTAATGCCAACCATAATGACATTGAAGATTTTTCCCAACTTCTGCAGTCAATTTGAAACTTATCAAGCACACAATTAAGATGCAATAATAATTACTGGTGATTGAAATGCAAAAGTTGGAAACAAAGGATAAGGACCACTAGTTGGAAAATATGACCTTTGGTAATAGGCATGATGCCATTAATGACATAATAAAACTTTGTAATATCACCAAACTATTCATTAGAAATACCTTTTTTCAACAACATAAAGAGTGACTATACAAATGGATGTTGTCAGAAAAACTACACATGAATCAAAACAATCTGTGGGGAAAGATCATGGAGATGCTCAGTATCATCAATGAGAACAAGGCCAGGGGCCAACTGTGATACAGACCACCAATCTGCTAGTTTAAGTTAAAGCTGAGGAAAATTTTTAAAGTTTACAAGAGCTAAAGTATGACCTTGAGTATATCTCAAGAATTGATTTGAGCCCAGAGTCAGCGACATAGCCACAGAGGACTAGAGTGGAGAGTGAAGTGTTCAGCTGATAAGAAGAGAGGGCATATACATAAGAACACCCACACTTGCAGATAATACCCACTTATCCTGGATTCAGTGACTGGATGATCAGATCTCAACCAGAAGTAAAAAGAAGAGGAGGAAAAAAAAAAAAAGTATTCTCATACAATTTGATGAACTTGACCTACACCTATGGAAGCAGAAGCTCAAAAGAGGGAACAAGTCCTTACAGCAAGAATCATTCCCATCCCCCTCCACACACAGAGTAGACAGGGATGGGCAACTTGGACATTGGCTACCCAAAATGGGGGGTGGGGGGCTACAAAGGCAAGAAGTGACTGGCTTACAAGCTTTTAAGAGGGAACCTAGATCCAGAGGGCCTGGAGGAAGGTAGAATCTCCAGTGAGTAGTATTCAATCTGACTAGGCGGGGCTGATGCAACGAAATGCAGACGGGTCTCTTGTGATACAATAGTGAATAATTGTTATCAGGACTGATTGTGAGGGTCAGAAATGTAAAGGTAGACGTTTTATAGCAAGGAGGGGAGTGATTAACTTTTCAGTCTAGGAGTGGAGGTCCCTAGGACCATCAAGGGAGAAGAGCAGAGAGCTAAAGCAAATGGAAGAAAAGATGAAGTAAAAGAGTCGAACAGAAAATTTCAAAGGATGTCTCAAGAAGACAAAGTAAAGTACCACAGTGAAATGTGCAAAGAAAAGTATTACAATGAGAAGTGCTAAAAAAAAAAAATCAAAAGGGAAATTTAATATCATTGCATCTTAATTTTTGGACATTTCATCAGTCTTTATTACATTATCAGTACTTTTCACATTTATAGATGAGCTGCCTTATTTCACTGATTCTTAATTTTTTCCCACAGTTTAACATCTCTGAAATTTGATTATACCTTTCCATTGTGTTTAGGCAAACAGTCACTGTGATAGAGTTCTTGCATTTGTACAAATGTGGTCAAGCTATTGACACAGCCATCACTTTAACTGAGTCTGTAGATTGTCTCCACTACACATGGTGAGTTTCACTGCCACATGAAGCATTTTTTTAAAAGATTACACTATGAATTGACACTAAACAAAAAGTTAAGGTATACATAAAACCAAAAACCAAATTAACTGCTGTTGAGTAGATTCTGACTCACAGAGACCCTACAGGACAGGGTACAACTGCCTAGTAGGGTATCCAAGACTACACTCATCTTTTCAGGAAAAGACTACCTCATGGTTCTGCCACAGAGTGGCTGGTGGGTTTGAACCACTGACCTTGTGGCTAGCAGCCCAACACTCAACCCCAAATCCCTCAGTATAAATGGGAAAAATGTCAAAGCACCAAGTCTGATTCATGCACCACACAGACATAGTTTGATGGCAGAGATTTTTCTTTCTTAGTGACACAACAAACATTGGTGCATCGTATATTTAGTGGCATTTTTGAGTCAACACAATGTGGAATGTGATAAACTCTAGTTGTATTTATTTTATTGTACATTTTATTTTCCTATAATTTTTTTTATTTTGACTTATGTTGTTTTGTAAATACTTACCATAAATGCATCTAAAAATTGTTCTCTAAAGTATAAATTTCCTTTAAAAGAAAGAAAGATCAGGAAAACACATCTGACAGGTTCCAATAAGACCTGACTGTTCTGTCAGTCTACTGTACCACAGATGTCCTGGAGTCTTTCTTTGCCAACATACTAGGAGTTCTAACACCCTCTCTTAGGTGTTCTAAGTAACAAGTAATTCCCATTTTAAAAAATTTACTGCCTTGTTTTAGAACACCACAGTTTCTTGTTACTTCTGGGGAAAGGGCTGATAGAAGTCATATTTTTTGAGACCTTGTATGTGAGACAATAGCTTTGCTGTGAATGATAGTTTATCTGGATATAAAATTTCAGGCTGAAATCATTTACCTTCAGCATATTTACAATACCACTCTGTCCTGCACCATCCTCAAAATCATGGCTACAATTGAACCCACTGTTGCTGTAATTGTGCCAATCTATCTAATTAGGAGTCTCCCTCTTTTTTGCTGTCCCTCCACTTTACCAAGCATGATGTCCTTCTCTAGGGACTGCTCCCTCCTGATAATATGTTCAAAGTATGAGAGGTGAAGTCTGACCATCTTGGCTTCTAAGGAGCATTCTGGTTGTACTCTTTTCAACATGATATAAAGAGAAATAAAGTCCTTAAATATTATGTTGACTGAAATAAGTCAATCACAAAAGATGCTACTTTCAAGTCTTTGGGGGCATATCTAGAAGTGGAATTGCTACAGTCACATGGCAATACTGTATTTACATTTTTGAGGAATGGCTAAGTGTTTTTGAGAAAATGAAAAGGTTTTTGAGGAACTACAAAAATGGCTATAGCATTTGTGCTCCTGCCAGCAATGGATAAGGGTTCCAGTTTCTCCACATCCTTGTCAGCATTTGTAATTTTTCCTTTTTCATCTTAGCCATTCTAGTGATCTTACTTATATGAAATAATTTGTTGTTGTTGTTTTTAAGTGCTGTCAAGTCGGTTCCGACCCATATCGACCCTTTATCAGGTTTCCAAGGAGCGGCTAGTGAACCACAAGGTTCATACCAACTTTGCAGTCCAGTGCATTAACCCACAGCACTACACCAAGAACAGGTAAATGTATAAAGACGATGTTCATTAGTGGTTCCCAGGGGTGGGAGGGAAGAAGTAAGGGGAGTCACTGTTCAGGAAACAGTGAGTTACTATTTATGGTGATGGGAAACATGAGACCAGTTAGGGGTGATGGTTGCATACCATGATTGATGTAATTTATATTACCCAATTGTACACATGAAAAATGTGTGACTGTCGAATGTTGTTTTATATATTGTTGCTGTTGTTAAGTACTGTGGAGTTGGTTCCGACTCATAGTGACCCTGCACAGAGTTTCTAAGGCTGTAAATCTTTACGGGAGCAGAACACCTCATCTTTCTCTCACAGATCAGCTGGTAGTTTCAAACTGCCAACCTTGAGGTTAGCAGCCTGATTCGTAACCACTATGCTACACAATTAATAAACTAAAATAATTAATAACACACTGATATTACAATTATTTAAATATTTGAAAAGACAAATACAGCCTTCACAGTAACTTGTGTGGACTGGTCCTCTATTTCTCCATATGACTCTTCATATCCTTCTGCTCGCTCCTCTTTGCTCACTCAGCACCAGCCACGCCTTGGATATGCTCTCAGCTGGGGTAGTTTTCCCACTGTCCCTCCATCACCCTCGTTCCAATTGCTGTGAGGTCATAACTGAATGAAACCTATCCTGGGGATCTTGTTTAAAATGGTAAACCCCTTTCTGCAACCATTGATGCTGCCATATTGCCAATCCATTTCACTGGGTATCTTCCTCTTTTTCTCTGACCCTCCACCTTACCCAACATGATATTCTTCTCCAGCAACTGGTTCTACCTGACAATATGTGCGAAGTATTAAAGATGAAGTTAGACTATCCTGGAATCTAAGGAGCACTCTGGCTGCACTTCTTCCAACACAGATCTATTGATTCTTTTGGCAACCCCTG
>NW_006408527.1:3585155-3589432 GCF_000296735.1 Chrysochloris asiatica | reverse complement strand
GTCACACACCTTTCTTAATTTTAAACCATTCAGTGTTCCCATGTTCTGTTCAAACAACTGCCTCTTGGTCCAGGTACAGATTTCTCATGAGCACAATTAAGTGTCCAGGAATACTCTTACTTTGCAATACTGTCCATAGCTTGTCATGATCCACACAACTGAAAGCCTTTGCATAGTCAATAAAGCACAAGTAACCATCTTTCTAATATTCTTTGCTTTCAGCCAAGATCCATCGGACATCAGCAATGATATCCCTCATTCTCTGTTCTCTTCTGAATCCGGCTTGAACCTCTGGAAGTTCTCTGTCAATGTACTCTTGCGGCCGTTTCTGTATTACCTTTAGTAAAACTTTACTTGCATGGGATATCAAAGATATTGTCCAATGATTTCCACATTCCGTTGGGTCACCTCTCTTTGGAATGGGCACAAACACAGATCTCTTCCAATCAGTTGGCCAGATAGTTGTTTTCCAAATTTCTTGGTATAGATGAGTGAGTGCCTCCTGTGCTACTTCACTTTCTTGAAAGATTTCAATTTGTATTCCGTCAATTCCTGGTGCCTTGTTCTTTGCCAGTTCCTTCAATGCACCTTGGACTTCTTCCTTCAGTATCATTGGCTCTTGATCATATGCTACCTCTTGAAAGGGTTGAATATCAACTCTTTCCTTTTGATACAGTGACTCTGTGTATTCCTTCCATCTTCTTTGGATGATTTCTGCATCATTCAGTAATTTGCCCATAGAATCCTTCAATAACGAAAGTTGAGGCTTAAATTTTTTCTTCAGTTCCCCCAGCTTGAGAAATACTGAGCATGTTTGTCCCTTTTGGTTTTATGACTCCGGATCTTTGCACATTTCATTGTAATATTTTACTTTGTCTTCTCGAGATGACCTTTCAAATTTTCTTTTCAGCTCTTATATCTCCTCATTTCTTCCATTTGCTTTAGCACCTCTATGCTGGAGAGCAAGTTTCAGTGTCTCCTCTAACATCCATTTTGATCTTTTCCTTCTTTCTTTTCTTCTTGACTTTTTAATTGCTTCCTGTACGATGTTCTTGATGTCATCCCACAACTTTTCTGGTTTTTGGTCTTTATTGTTTAATGTATCAAATCTGTTCTTCAGATGATCTCTAAATTCAGGTAGGATATATTCTAGGTCATATTTTGGTTCTTGTGGACTTGTTTTCATTTTCTTCAGCTTCAGTTTGAATTTGCATATGAGTAATTGGTGGTCTGTTCCACAGTCTGCCTCTGGCCTTGTTTTGACTAATGATATGGAGCTTTTCCATCGTCTCTTTCCACAGATGTAGTCAATTTGATTTCTACGTATTCCATCTGATGAAGTCCATGTGTATAGTCATCTGTTATGCTGTCTAAAGAAGGTATTTGAAATGAACAAATCATTGGTTTTGCAGAATTCTATCATGCATTTTCCAGCATAATTTCTATTACCAAGGCCATATTTTCCAACTGCTGATCCTTCCTCTTTGCTCCCAACCTTTGCATTCCAATCACCAATAATGATCAATACATCTTGATTGCATGTTTGATCAATTTCAAATTGAAGAAGTTGGTAGAATTCTTCTATTTCATCCTCACTGAATTTAGTGGTTGATGCATAAATTTGAATAATAGTGGCATTAACTGGTCTTCCCTGTAGGCACATGGATATTATACAAATACAGACAGCATTGTACCACATGACTGATCTGGATATGTTCTTTTTGACAATGAATGCAACACCATTACTCTTCAATTTGTCATTCCCCGCATAGTAAACCATATGATTATCAAATTCAAAATGGCCAATACCAGTCCGTTTCAGCTCACTAATGCCTTAGACATCGTTTATGCTTTCCATTTCATTTTTGACAATTTCCAATTTTCCTAGATTCATACTTTGTACATTCCATGTTCTGATTTTCAATGGATGTTTACAGCTGTTTCTCTTCATTTTGAGTGATGCCCCATCAGCAAATGAAGGTCCCGTGGGCTTTACTCCCACAGACTTTACTCCATTCACATCATCACGGTCAACTCTACTTTGAGGAGGCAACTCTTCCCCATTCGTGTTTGAGTGCCTTCCAACCTGAGGGGCTCATTTGCCGGCACTATATGTGACAGTGTTTCTCTGCTATTCATAAGGTTTTCAGTGACTAAATATTTGGAAGTAGTTCGTCACTCCTTCTTCCTAGTCTGTCTTCTTCTGGAAGCTCATCTGAAACCTGTCTCCCACGTGACCCTACTGGTATTTAAAATACCGGTGGCATAGCTTCCAGAATCACACAACTCACAAGTCACTACAGTACGGAAAACTGACAGACGAGTAGTAACCTAGGAGAATACAGCAGAAGTTGGATGGTCCTAGCTGCCAACCAGCCACAAAGCCTCCACTTAGACAAAAATGCTGAGATTGAATAGGTGTGTTTCCTTTGGAGTACTTCTATACTTCATTCCTTTCTCTGGCTTTTCTTCAGTGTGTGAGGGAGTGCAGATGGTTCTCACGTGTGTTTTGGTTATTATCCTGATGATGAGTGTCATTGACTTCACAGATTTTTCAAAGCATGGAGAGCCAGCTGTCATTTTCTATGAATTGTATCATTGCATCTTCATTGGTTAGGTTTTCTTGATTATTAACATTTTGAGAAGCTACTATGGCCAGGTTTCTGAAGGTTCCCATCATTATATCTCTGTAGAGTTGTTTCTGAGAAATACCCAACAATTCCCACTCTTCCTGGGTAAAGTCCTCATCCAAATGAATAGCCAATGAGTCCATTTACTGGCTCTAGCTTCTGAAAGCCTAAGTTAATGTGTTCTCTAATCACAAGAAGCAGGGCCCTAAGCAGTTTAGAGCCAAGTGAATGATGCTTTGTCCACACAGCCAGTCACACTAGTTGAAATTCTTGTTTGAGATTGCATGGGTGTGCAGGAAAGTATCTCTGAGTCTCCAGTGCTCTAGTGTTATACCAGGGATCCTTGTAGGATGGTTACTGTGAGTGCTCTCCTCCACTGAGTAGACAGGAAATGCAGATTTACTCTAACATCACTGGACTAGTATAGCTCTTGGCTCTGCTCCCTTTGCTACTGGTCTACATCTCAACCATCAGCCTCAGAACAGTCCTGGACTTGCATCTCCCCAATCAGAACTGCTCAGAGGACAACCTTAATGCGGTACACCCAAGCTTGGCAGATAGCCCCACTGCCAACCCCTTATGCCTTGGATAGGGCCATGCACCTCCTTCTGGACTCTTGCTCTTGGTCAGTGTTTCTGCTACTGCCCAGCTCCTCATGGTCTCAGCTGCCTCCAGCCTGCTGCAGCCCCAAGTGTGTAACAGCTCTCTGCCCACCCGTTCCTCTCAGTTGCTCTGCTGCCACTTCTCAGTTCAGCAGATGCCATCTTCTTCTTCCAGCTTTTCTCTCAACAATGTTCAGGGTTTCTGTTGTTCTGGTGCCAGTCCCTTCTGATGACTCTTCCAGTCTTCCAGTCTCTTGTCCCCTGGGCTGGTGTTTCCATTCTGGGTCAAGGATTGGGGAAAGAACCTCTTCAGCACAGAGTTTCCCTCACCCTAAGACATGTGCTTTCCCCTCCTCCAGAATGTCCCCTTCTTTAGCCTGTACAACTCCTTGTCTTTATTTATTTATTTATTTACAAGACATGAAATCTTTATTTTCAAAAAAGAGCATGCATATATGTATATATATCTACAAACCATAATTGAAATATAGGGGGAAAATGAATGATATCCAGGAGGGTTCTTCCTTCCCTGAGGGCATTAACACCAGGACAAGGGGGGACTAAGCGAAACTTGAACGTTTTGTGAGGAATCCAAGAGGAAAGCAACTGAAACCCAACATGTAGAATCTTAGCATTTTCTATCAAAATAGGCTGCAATCATGGGGACCCCAGACCATGAGTTTTAAAGACAAAGACAAACACAAAAACATTTTACTGCATTATTTCTTTCTGAGAACAGATAACCCACTTATACCTCTACTTGGGGTTGGGAGATGTTAGAAAATAATTTCCAAAAACTCCTAGAACTGATTTATTCACCTTACCCAACAGCTACCATCATAGATGGTTTTTTTTAAAAGTTTTATAAAAGGTTGCATAATATGATAAGCACTAGACTGCAAACCACAAGGTCTGTGGTTTGAGCCCGCCAACTGCTCTGAGGGAGAATGACAGTTAAAATCTCATGAAGATTTTATTTAAAAGCCTCAGAAACATTCTACAGGATCACTATGCATTGGAACTGACTCAACAGCACTTAATAACA
>NW_006408527.1:3579666-3585055 GCF_000296735.1 Chrysochloris asiatica | reverse complement strand
CTTGTTGTGTTACCTGCCAGTGACCCCAGGCACAACGGAATGAAACACTTCTCAAGCCTGCACCTACAGTCACTTTCAGATGGGACTGTTGTGACCCGCTGAGTTTTGGCAGTAGACTTTTAAGCCTATCTTCCTAGTCTGTCTTAGTCTGGACACTACAATGGAAACCTGGTCAGCATTACAGGAGCATGTACACCTCTACTGACACACGGTGGTAACTGTGCATGTGGTACACTGGCTGGGAATTAATACTGTGTCTCCGACATGGCAGGTAGAATGCTACCACTGCACCACCACTATATAATATATAATTCCTAGTACACAAGGTCAGAGGTTCAAATCCACCTGCCACTCCCCAGAAACCCTATACAGGGTTGCTATGAGTTGGAACAGATTTGATGGCACTTGACAACAACAATAACGAATCCTAATTAAAACATACTAACAACCTTCACTGTGTCACACAGCCACACAAAAGACATGTCAACAACTTACCTGTGATGCCAAATGAGCACTCTTCTCTGATTGATTTCCATTTGGACGGTCCATGAAGAGATATCGGATGTGTCCATGGCTGGTTTTTATTTAAGATAAAGTGTATTAGCCTTCCATTTCTTCACTCAAAAAATTTCAAACCTACAGAAAACATGGGGAGAATAATATAGTGTCATATATATACTCTTACATAGTTTCACCAATTTGTAACATTTTGTCACATTTGCTTTCTTCTTCTTTCTCACATATATCATTGCTTTCCTGTGCTGTCTGATAATAATTTGCTGGTATCAGGACATTTTACCCCTAACTACTTATTCAGACATTGCTAAAGAACAAGACATATTCCTATATAACCACAATAAAAGTAACACGCTCAAGAAATTTAACACTGATATAATATTAGTATCTAACACATAGTCCATATTTCAAGTTTCTGGTGGTTCTATATCCCAACAATGTCATTTATAGTTTTGTGGGGATCTTTAAAATATATATATATAGCATCTAACCAAGAATAAGTATGCATTATATTCACTTTATATATACTGATTATATTTAGTTTATATGTTGTTGTTATGTGCCGTGGAGTCAGTTCCGACTCATAGGGACACTGTACAGGGTTTCCGAGGCTGTAAATCTTTACGGGAGCAGAAAGCCTCATCTTTCTCCCGCGGAACAGCTGGCAGTTTCGAACTGCCAACCTTGTGGTTCGCAGCCCGATTCGTAACCACTACGCTACCAGAGCTCCTTAGTTTATATACACACACATATATGTCTCATTTCATTGACATTTTTGAAGCATTTAGGTCTTTTGTTTTGCAGAATATCCCTTTCGAATAGTATGGTTGTTTCTTCATGAATAACATCAGGTTAAAAGTTTTGACAAAGCATCTACCTTAAAATTAAGCTTTTAATAAATGCATTAATAAATACCTATAAGAAGAAGGTACTATTCAATCTGTCTGGGCGGAGCTGATGAAAGGAGATACAGATGGGTAACTCATGATACTGTAGTGAATAATGCTTATCAGGACGGATTATGAGGGTGGAAATGCAAAGGTAGAAGTTTTGTAACAAGGAAGGGAGTGATTGATTCTCCAGGATAGGAGTGGAGGCCTCTGGGACCATCAACGGAGAAGAGCCGAGAGCGGGACCCTACCCAGAGAAAAGAGATGTCTGAGATAGAGACAGAGATGATGACGTGGGGATGATGAAGAGACTGGGGACTTTGGACCCAGAGAGGGAAACGGACTGTGGGCTGAAAACTGGGGGATTGGAACCATGGCAGTGAGATGATATACGATGGAATGAATGTAAAACTAAAGGTCTCCCATGTAAACTATCATATAATTCACAATAAAACATTAAAAAAAAAATTCCTATAAGAGAAGGAACGCTGGCAACTTAGTAGGTTATGTTTCAGGCAGCTAAATCCACCATTCATTTCATGGGAGAAAGATGAGGCTTTCTGCTCCTATGAAGGTTTGCAGCCTCAGAAACATTATACAGGTTGCTATGAGTCAGAAGCAACTTGACAGCACCCAGCAGTAGTAGCAGCTATGAAACAACACAGTGAAGTGGCTACAAGCCCAGTCATAGGACCAGACCTACCTGGATTCAAGGCTACCATTCACTACTGTGGGAAATACTTAATAGCTTTTTGCCCATGTTCACCTATTTGTAAATGGAGATCATCATACTGATGTGTAGATTAGATGGGTTAATATCTACACAGCATTTAGAAGAGTACCTGGCATGTGGCAAATGCTCTGTATTAACCTCTTTTTATTGTTTTGAAATGGCCTTAAGTAATTTCCATTTAGTAATAGAGATGGGGTTGGGGAGGTGAGAAATACAAGGCAGAAGCTTGCTATTTTCCCTGAGTATAGAGTAGTTATCAATGGTGTGGTGTGGAATTTCTGTTAGGTCACATTATACTGCTATGTTTGAGGCTCAGTGTTTCCACCTCATACCTTATGGCAAAAAGCATTTATTAGAGTTTCGAAAGGGAGAGGAGGGCCACAGTACAGAAAAGGTTCAGCAATACACAATCTTGAGCTGACCCATATCCAGGGACAGTGCTAGCAGCTCTCTGGCTCCTTTTGCAAGTGATTCCACTATGAGTCACTCTTGTCCACAAACCATAAATAACACAGGAGATCTGCTTGTCTCAACAGAATAAATAGGCATACAATTATTTACCTGGGGAAATGAAGCAAATACCCATAAGTAATAATGACTACTTTATCTTGGTAATAAAGCTAATCTTAAATGTAACAGTTTCTGAAGACTAAATATATCACACTCATGGGCACACCTCATTCTACCATGGTAATATGAGGCTCGCTAAAGCTGGTTCCAGCAACAGAATTCTTAGCAAGTGACTCCGTTATATAATTACTGTCAGTGTCAACGGTAGGGAAGTACTGATGTCTCCATGTTGTTGTTAAGTGCTGTCATGTTGGTTCTGACCCATAGCGACCCAGAACAAGGTTTCCGAGGCTGCAAATCTTTACAGGAGCAGAAAGTCTCATCTTTCTCCCACAGAGCAGCTGGTAGTTTCAAACTGCTGACCTTGCAGTTTGCAGCACGATTCATAACCACTACACTACTAGAGATGTCTCCAAATATAATACTTACTTGTCTCCTTTAAACTTTCAAAACATCTATAGATATTTTTCTACTTTATATACACTGTAAAACTATTTTATAAGTATTTCTTACAGCCAAATTTCAAATTTCCTTCTATAGCTTACTAACAGTTACAATGTTGTTATTGTTGTTAAGTGTTGGAGAGCCAGTTCCAACTCATAGTGATCCTGGATAGGGTTTCTAAGGAGCACATAGTGGGTTTGAACTGCCAACCTTGCAGTTACCAGTCCAGTGCTTATCCTACAATGTTATACTAGGACTTCAAGGGCTGCAGTAGAGGTTTCTTTAAAAAATTTCAGAGCATTCAGAAATAGATTAAACTGCAAATGATTATTAGGAACATTATCAGCCCATTCTCTACATTTCATATGGGGAGACCTAGGAATTAATAAAAACAAAGAATCTGAGTGTAGACAACCTGGACTCACATCTCAGCTCCAGAAGGGGTGGGCTGTGTAACCATGAACGAGTTACACAACGTCTCTGAGTTTCTGTTTCCTCTCTGTAAAATAAAGATATAGTACTTGTTTCAAACAGTTGTTAGGAAAATTTAAGGTGCTAATATACGTAAAACTCAGAACAGTCCCTTACACATAGTAAGCACTACATATTGTTGCGTGTCATGTCAATTTTGACTCATAGTGACCCCATATGGCAGAGTCCTTTTGTCCCCACAGGGTTTTCTTGGCTGTAATCTTCAAGCAGATTCCCAGGTCTTTTTCCATGGAGTTGCCGTGGAGTATCTAACCATTGTGGAACAAGGACTCCCTATGCATCATATAAAGTTAACATTTATTAGCTTCTTGTGGTGGTTAAGGTGTCATCAAGTCAATACTGACTCATTGTGACCCTATGCACAACAGAACAAAACACTGCCCAGTCCTGGGCCAACCTTACAAACATTGCTAAGCCTGAGCCCAGTGCTGCTGCCACTGTGCCAACCCATCTCGTTGGAGGTCTTCCTCATTTTCTCCAACACTCCACTTTACCAAACATGATATCCTTCTTCCAGGACTGGTCCCTCCTGATAGTATTCCCAAGTATGCGAGACAAAGTCTGGCCATTTGCCTTCAAAGGAGCACTCTGGCTGTACTTCTTAAAATGCACATCTGTTTGTTCTTTTGGCAGTTCATGGTAGTCCCCCTTCATCCCATGAAAAATAAGAAAACTGTAATTCACCATGAAGAGCTTTTGCTGTTTCGTTCCCCTTTCCTCTCTTGTTTCAGCTTCTCTGGACCAGCAAGGTTCCATCTGCTGTGCTTGACACAGGCTGGGTTGCTACCTGTTTCTCGCTGAGTCCTCTGTTCTAGAACAGCCATTCTCAGACTCTTCAAGAGACTACTGGTCACCCACCATGTATGCACAAACTTTCCATCTTTGTACCAAGTGAATGAGACAGAAAAATATATATATTATATATACTCCCTCTTTCAAAAAGCAAAATAAGGAGAAGCTCTTTAAAGCAAAAATAAAGAGAGCCTTATAAAGAAAAAAAAGAATTAAAACAGTGTTTCAGAAAGCAGATGCAGTATTACACTAAAACTAAAAACAAGGGGTTAAGAAGATGGTACATTAAATAGAATATATGAGCAGACAAGCAAGATTGCTGGTGACCACATCAGTCTACTAGTGAGTGGAAGAGGGGGAAAGGCAACAATGAAGATATGAGCTGAGTCTGACCACATTCCATAGACTCCCATTGACCTGGAGATGAGAGAGACAAGAGGAAGGGCTGGTTAGTCAAAAGTGTGGTGAGACCTGGGAACTCCTGAGCCCATGGACAAGGACATAACCACAGAGGGCTAGAGCTGAAAGCAAAGTACCCAGCTGACATGAAGTGAGGGGAGACTCACAAGAATGCCCAAACTTGCAGATAGTACCCATTCGACCTAGCTTCAAAAGCTTGATGTTCAGAACTCAACTAGAGGAAGATAAAAAGAAAATTTTTTGATAAAGGAAACAAGTGTAAATTGCTACAATTTGATGAACTTGACCTATACTTACACTTACAGATGTGGGGGTGGTTATGTGCCATGGAGTCGGTTCCAACTCACAACAGCCCTGTACACCAACTGAGAGGGAAGGAGTCTTCACACATCAAGTATCAATCCTATCCCCTCTATATACAGGGCTGATAGGGATGGGCAACTTAGACATTGACTACCTAAAATAGGGGGGCTATAAAGGCACAAAGTGACTACCTTACAAGTTTTCAAGAGGAAGTTCAGTTTCAGAGTGT
>NW_006408527.1:3571904-3576728 GCF_000296735.1 Chrysochloris asiatica | reverse complement strand
TCAATTCACAATAAAAACTTAAAAAAAAAAGATGGTCCATACAGACAAAATTAAGACATCCTTTATTTTAAACTTAATATCCTTATTTTAATGCAAAAATTGTATCTGTATGAAATTGTCATGTTAAGAAAGACTTGTAGACTCACTTTCCACACAATCCTGTGAGAAATTTTCAACTTTCCAAATTTTCCACAAGGTAATGTGGTAACAACACATTCTTCAATGTATATTGAATATCTAATATTGAGTGTGTTCTCTAAGCTCACTTTAGACTTGAGGGCTTATATATTTGAAGGCAACAAACAGGCATACTTTACTGTCAACATTTTGGAAATGAATATTTCTAAATATTGATTTGAATATTTGGTAAACCAATGCTTACCAAATATTGACTTATATTTGATAAATCAGTATTGTTTATTTTTCATAGTCTATTGTGAAAACTGTAGAAAATGTGTTGATTATATTATAAAACCAGTTGACATTGAGCTAACTCCAATTCATGGCAAACACATGTATGTCAGAGTAGAGTTCTATAAAGCTGTCAAGGGATAACTTTTTAGGAGTAGATCTCTAGGCTTTCTTCCAAATGCCTCTCTCTCAGTGATCTTGAACTTTTGATTAGCAGTCAAATGTGCTTACCATCTGTACTACCCTGGGACTTGTATACTGTCATTTTTGTTTCTGGGTGCCGGCAAGTTGGTTCCAACTCATAGTAATCCTATGTACAACAGGATGAAACCATACCTGCTCCTGCACCAACCCTGCAATTGTTGGTTTGTTTGAGCCCATCGTTGCTGCCGCTGTGTCAATCTATCTCATTGGCGGGTGGTGGGTGGGGGGAGTTCTTCCTCTTTTTCTCTGGCCCTCCACTTTACTTAGCATTAGGTTCTTTCCCAGACATAGTCCTTCTGAATAACATGTCTAAAGTACCAGAGACAAAGTCTCACCATGCTTGTTTCTGTTTCTAAGGAACCTTCTAGCTGTACTTCCTTCAAGTCAGATTTGTTTGTTCTTCTGGTACTTTCAGTGCTCTTCTCCAACACCATAATTCAAATGCATCGATACTTTTATGATCTTCCTTATTCATTATCTACCTTTCATATACATATGAGGCCTTGGAAAGTACCATGGCTTGGGTCAGGGGCACCTTAATCCTCCAAATGACCCTTGTGCTTTTGAACACTTTAAAGAAGTCTTTTGCAGCAGATTTGCCTGGTGGAATATGTCATCTGAATTTGTGACAGATACTTCCATAAGTACTGACTGTGAGTCCAATCAAAGTGAAGTCTTAGACAACCTCGATCTTTTCTCCATTTAACATGATGCTATTTATTACTCCAGTAATGAGGATTTTTTTTGTTTCCTTTACATTAAAGTGCAATCCATACTAAAAGCTGTAGTCTTTAATCTTCATCAGACAGTGCTTCAGGTTGGCTTGACTTTCAGCCAGCTAAATTGCATCATTTGCATTTCTCAAGTTGTTAAGGAGCCTGTCTCTAATCTTGATGCCATGTTCTTCTTCATATAATACAGCTTCTCCTATTTGCTAGCATGTAGATTAAATACGTATGGGGAAAGAAAACCCTGGCACACACCTTTCCTGATTTTAAACCATTCAATATTCCCCTATTCTGTTCAGATGATGTGTGCCTAATGCTCTTCTTAAGGATTTCATCTCACATATTTTTAGCACATCCAATGGTTGTTAACCAGTATTGTCCAGCAAGATCAAAGCCAGAATCTCTTGCCTAACCTGTATCCCAGAGTTGCCACAAAGGGATGAGGCTGAAGCTTTGAACTGAGAACCAACAATAGCAGACACCAACTGGAGACTTACATACACGACAACACCACTCAGAATTCATTCCAGGTATAGAAGTACCAAAAGTAAAACAAATCCACAAGATTGAAAATAGGTAACCAGAGATATCAACTTATAATAAAGACAACTACAAAGCAAAAAGAGGGAAAAGTGTAGTTATGAAACTTCTAAATGGAGAGATAATCAAGTAGATTTCAAGAAAAACAGAATGTTTTAAACTGGGGAGGAAATTAATAAATAAAAGGGGAACCACAAAGAAAATATCACACCTTCACATCAAATCAAGAAAAAGGAAAACTTTAAGCCTTAGTAAACATTAAAACAATAGCAATGAAGAAATTGATGAGAAAATGCATAAACAAAATGAGCTCGGTGCAGAAAATTATAAGGAATAAAAAACCCAGCAGCTCCACAAATATATACACAGAGCAAAGTGAGTGCAGTCAGGTCATTCCTATCAATAATTACACTGAACACCAATGGATTAAATGTACCTGCCAAGAAATAGAGAGGAGCAGAAAGGATAAGGAACCAGAATCCTTCCATATGCTGTCAACAAGAGATATACCTTACACAAAGACAAAATGGATACAAAATCAAAATATGGGGAAAAAAAGACAGATCAAGCTCAAGGCCAAAAAAAATGACCAGAAAGGGCAATATTAATTTCTGATAAAATAAACTTGAAGGCAAAAACCAGCATAAGAGACAAAGAAGGAAATTATCTAATGATTAAAGGGTTAATTTAACAAGAGGACATTACCATAATAAAAATATATGATTCCAGTGAAAGAGCCTCAAAATACATAAGTCAAACTCTGATGGAATTGAAAAAAGAAATAGACAACTCTACAATAATAGTAGGAGATTTTAATATACCACTTTCAATGATGGACAGAAAAACTAGAAAGAAACTCAGCAAAGGAACAAAAGAACTAAGCAAACAATCAAGTAGCTTGACCTCATAGACTTACACAGCGCACTCAACCTAGCAAGAGCACAATACACATTCTTTTCCAGTGCAAGAGAACATTCTCCCGAAGAAACTGTATGTTAGGTCACAAAGCAAGCCTCAATCAATAATAGTACAAAGCATCTTTTCAGATCACAAAGTCATAAAATTAGAAATCAACAATAGGAAGATCAAGGAAAAAATCAAATACATGGAAACTGAATAACACCATGCTAAAAAGCTACTGGGTAAAAGAACAAATAAAAAATGAAATGAAAAAATTACTTGAATCAAATGAGAATAGAGACACAACATACCAAAACCTTTTAGTCACTGCAAAAGTAGTGCTTAGAGTGCAATTTATAGTAATACACACACATCCAAGAAGATGAAAAATCAAAATCTACACATTATTAGAAGATCTCCAACAATTAGAAAAAGAACAGCAAAGTAAGTCTATAGCCACCAAAAAAAAGAAATAATAAACATTTAAGCAAAAAGAAATGACAGAAAAAATATTAAGACAAGAAGTTCATTCTTTAAAAGGATTCATAAAATCCACAAACCATTGGTGAATCTAGTAAAAGAAAAGAAGGAAATGATGCAAATAACAAGAAATGATAAGGCTAATGTCACAACAGAACCAATGGAAATAAAAAGGGTAATCACAGAATACTATGAAGAATTGTCTAGAAGAAATGGACAAATTATTAGAAAACCATGACCTACCTGAACTAACATAGAATAAAGTAGAGAACTTGAACAGCCCTTTAACAAAAGAAGAAATTGATTAGGTCATTAAAAAACTCCCAACAACAAAAAAAGTCAGGGCAAAGATGGCTTTACTGGTGAATTCTATCCAACATCTGAGAAGAACTGACACCTGTCTACTCAAATTATTGCATAACATAGAAAATGATGAAATATTTCTAAGTACATTTTATGAGACTAGCATAACCCTCATACCAAAACCAGGCAGAGTCATTAACTGAAAAAGAAATTTATAGGCCAATAACCCTCATGGACATAGATGCAAAAATTCTCAACAAAATCCTATTCAATAGAATTCAACACCATATCAAGAAAATAATACATTATGACCAAGTGGAATTCATACCATGAATGCAAGGATGGTTCAATATTAGAAAAACAATAAATGCAATCCAGCATATAAATAAAACAATAAAAAAGAACCACATGAAAATATCAATTAATGCAAAAAAGACATTTAACAAAATCCAACATCAATTCCTAATAAAAACACTTAACAACGCAAGCAACCAAGTTCCCTAAGGACAAACCCCCCTCTAAGACAGAAACTCAAAGGGAACACATGAGCAGGCATGCAAACTTGCTGACGACTACATTGTTCTACTGGTGAGTGGAAGAGGGGGAAAGGCAGCAATGAAGAAATGGGCTGAGTTTAACCATGCTCCATAGACTCCCGTTGACCTGGAGATGAAAGAGAGAAAAGGAAGAGCTGGTTGGTCCAAAGTGTGGTGAGACCTGGGGACACCTGAACCAAGGACAAGGACATATCCACAGAGAGTGATACATCCAGCTGATATGAAGTGAGGGGAGATGCACAAGAACACCCAAACTTGCAAATAGTACCCATTTGACCTAGCCTCGATGGCTTGATAATCAGAACTCAAATAGAGGACGATAAAAAAAAATTTTTTGAAACAATATTTGATTAAGGAAACAAGGGTAAATTGCTACAATTTGATGAACTTGACCTATATTCATGGAGGTAGTAGCTCTAAATACCAACAGAGCGGGAAGGAGTCTTCACATCAAGTATCAATGCTATCCCCTCTGTATACAGGGTAGATAGGGATGGGCAACTTAGACGTTGGTTACTTAAAATGAGGGGCGATAAAGGCCAAAAGTGACTGCCTTAAAAGCTTTCAAGAGGGAGTTTAGTTTAAGAGTGTTTGAGGGAAGATAGAGTTCCTACTGAATAGTTTTCATCTTGTCTAGATGGGTCTGATTGAAAGAGATGGGGATAAGATTCTTATGATTCAATAGTGAGTAACTGTTATCA
>NW_006408527.1:3564917-3566123 GCF_000296735.1 Chrysochloris asiatica | reverse complement strand
CCCCCTCGTGTATGTATGTAGCACCTAAAACTGTACCTGACATAAATTATACATATAAGGTTTTTGGAGCTATATACAAGGACTTCAAACAAACATACAAACTCTTGAGAGACGCTAAGGGAACAGAATAATCCACATCATTGCTCTTGTTTGAATTACAGGTTACACCCTTTCTCTTAATTGTTGAGGCATAAATGCTTCTAGCTGAGTTGTATTATAAAGAGGCAGCTGCTGTGTGCTCCCATGACACCAACCACAGGTTTTCCATTTTCCTTAATAAGTATAGATACAGGAAGACTTGAATATTCTCTGTCACTTGTCTTTTTGTTTAGTTTTGTTTTTTAAGTGAAAAACTATTTGGTTTGTTCTTTAATGTGTTTTTATGGAGTAGTTTCAAGGTTGCTTGGTTGAAGGTAAGCAGCAGGAGTCTTAAACTTATTATTAAGGAATTCAAAGAACATAGAATGCACTTTGTTCTTTGCATTTCTTAACCTAACACTCATATCCTTTCATAACAGTTGCTCTTTCATGGATAAAATATACACAAAACACTTAGGAAAAAGGCATCTGAAATGGCCCTGGGTGACCAAGTTCATCTGTTTTAAAATGGTATGCACACAGTGAATTATTAAGATTTCTATATGATAGCATTCTTAGCACTTAGAACAGCTCAGAAAGAGAATTTATCATTTTTTAATTTTTATGTTCAAATATAAAGGCAATAAAACTTACTTATAAGGTATTTTTAAAGACTTTCATTCATCAGCTTTTGGAAAAAAACAATACAGACAAAATTCCAAAATGATAAAACTGGAACTAAAGAAAGATGAGGGTTTCTGCTCCCGTAAAGATTTACAGTCTCGGAAACCCTATACAGGGTCTCTATGAGTCGGAACTGACCCCACGACACATAACCAACCAACCAACCAACCAAGGTAGTAAGGTAGAACTAAGGAGTCCTGATGTGGCGCTGTAGGTTAATGTACTGGACTGCAAAGTCAATTTGAACTGCAAGATCAGTGGTTCAAGCTCACCGGCTGCTCCATGGAAAACCGTGTCGCTGTGGGTCGGAACCAACTCGATGGCACTTAATAACAAAAACAAAGGTAATGTAGTGGTTACGAGTAGGGCTGCTAATTAATCTCAAGGTCAGCAACTTGAAACTACCAGCTGTTCCGCAGGAGAAAGATGAGACTTTCTGCTCCC
>NW_006408527.1:3562697-3563242 GCF_000296735.1 Chrysochloris asiatica | reverse complement strand
GTTCAAGCTCACCAGCTGCTCCTAGGAAACCCTATACTGGGTCACTCTGTGCTGGAACCAACTCAATGGCACTTAACAACAACAACAAAGGCAAAAATTATTCTTCTCTGGTTCTCTTATTTGTTCACTTTTAGACTTGAACCATTAATAGTCTCCTCCAAACCAAACTGCATGTTCTGTCATGCAGTTTAATCTTTATTCACTTTAATCTGTTTGCTGCCTTTGATTCAATTACATTTCTCCTTCTCTTCCAAAAGCCTCTCTTCTCCTAATTTTGTCTGGTCCTTTAGTATTTCTTTTCTTTTCAATTTTATTACATATTTTTAAAAATAAAAATGAAAACAATAAAGGAGAGTATACAAGCAGCCCAACCCAAACACTATTTTTTAAATTATATTTCTCATTTTGTCTTATTTTTACTTATCACAAGTGTGATGCTTATAACCTTTTTGTACCAAATCTTTTAAGTATTTCACAGGCTGTTATATATGTTGTGAAGTGCTGTCCACTCAGTTCTGAATCATAGCAACCTTGTATAGGGTTTC
>NW_006408527.1:3555467-3561082 GCF_000296735.1 Chrysochloris asiatica | reverse complement strand
AATTCACAATAAAACGTTTAAGAAAAAAAAAAAAGGAAACAATAATAGGATTAAAACAATTGGTATTATAATTGAAATATAAAGAATAATAGTATAAACATCCACCAATAGTGAGTACACCTACACTTACTAAACTAAGGCCAAATATTTTTAGGAGTTATACTTAAAAAAAAAAAAAATACAACAACAACAACAACAACAAAAAACAACTGCCCTTGAGTTGATTCCTACTCATAGCAACCCTGTGTAGGATTTCTGAATTTAAATTTTCATGAGCACAGGCAGCTTCATCCTTTCCCACAGAGCGGCTGGTGGGCTTGAACTGCCAACCTTATAGCTAGCAGCCTGATACTAATCCATAGCAATACCTGGGCTCCAAGAGTTACAAAAATATTTAAAATGTAAGTACATTAAGTGTATAAGTAGTTGTTGTTGTGAGGTGCCGCCAAGTCAATTCCAACTCATTAGCAAGTCTACATACAACAGGACACACTCCCCAATCCTGCGCCCTCGTCACAGTTATTGCTATGTTGAAGTTCATTGCTGCTGTCACTGTGTCAACTTAGCTCAGTTGGGGTCTTCCTCTTTTTCCTTGACCTTCTCCAGTGATTGAAGTTCCCTGATAATATGTCCAAAGTATGAGAGATGAAGACTCACCATCCTGGTTTCTAAGGAGCTTTCAGGCTGTACTTCTTCCAAGATAGATTTTTTTTGTTCTTCTCGTAGTCTGGTACTTTAAATATTCTTCTCCAAAACCATAATTCAAATGCATCAATTCTCCTATAAGCTTCCTTATTCATTGTCCAACTTTCACATGCATATGAGGCTACTGAAAATATCATGGCTTGGGTCAGGTGCACCTTCGTCCTCAAACTAATATCTTAGTTCTTTAACACATTAAAGAGGTCTTGTGAAGGAGATTTGCCTAATACAATACACCGTTTGATTTCTTGACTGCTGTTTCCATGAGTGTTGATAGTGGGTCCAAACAAAATGAAGTCTTTGAAAACTTCAGTTTTTCTCCAGTCAGTATGAACCATGATGTCAACTGTTCAAGCTCACAGTGCCGCACCAGGGCTCCCATAAATGTACATAGTAAATACAAAATGGTTAAAGATAAAAGATAACGCTAACAACATAACCCAAAGTCTAAATGCTTCGGCTTCTTGCATTATTTTATTTCATGATTATGGGTGAGTGGTTTAGTCTCATTGGCATCTATTTTCATCTGAGACCCTGTTAAACTTCAGTTTAAATCCTTCAATTGGATGAATTGTCCAGTTAGGTCCACATGAACTTTATTCAACTGGGATAGGTGGATCTAAGCTTTAATACTGTGTAATTTAACAGCATAAGAATTTGTTGAATGGATTAAGTTGAGTCCCTTCCACTTAGGTTTAATAGAATTATTTAGCTAATGCCTTTTCTAATAAACATAATATCCAGGCACAACATCAGATGCCTTAATCTGCTTCTTGCAAGTAGCCATCAAGAAATCAAACAACATATTGCATTATGCAAATCTGCTTCAAAAGACCACTTTCAAGGGTTAAAGAGCAAAGAGATAAGTTTGAAGACTAAGTTTCACCTGACCCAAGCCATGGTTTTTTCAGTCTCCTTATATGCATCTGAAAGCTGGACAATGAATAAAGAACACTCAATGCATTTGAATTGTGGTGTTGGAGCAGAATCTTAAAAGTACTACTAGAAAAACAAACAAATCTGTGTTGGAAGAAGTACAGCCAGAAATGCTCCTTAGAAGACAGGATAGCAAGAGTTCATCTCTCATTCTTTGCACATGTTATCAGAAGGGACCAATCCCTGGAGAAAGACATCATGCTTGGTAAAGTGGAGAGTCAGCAAAAAAGAGGAAGATCCCCAACAAGATGGACTGGCATTGTGGCAGGAGCAATAGGCACAAATGTAACGAAAGCTGTAAGGATGGAGCAGGAAAGAACAGTGTTTCATTCTGTTGTGCACAGGGTTGCTATGAGTTGGAGCCAACTTGATTAACACCTAACAACAACAACTAAAAAAGCTTCTGATGTGTTCCTGAAGCTCCTTTATTTGGGCTTGGGTGGGGCTGATGGCAAAACTCCAGATTTGGTATTATTTTTTAAATCTAAGACAGTCCTTCTTAAAATGTCCAGGCTTTTTACAATAATAGGAAATCCCAGAGACTCCAGACAGGTGAACCTTGAACCTATTCCAAAATTAGTTTTTAGAGCTCTGATTGTATCCAGATTGTAACTGTGATAACTGTATAAACTTAAGTTTGTTCTGTTGAACTTTCACTTTCAGTCCTTTGTGCTATGGTTTGGGTTAACTTACAGGATTTTGTTGTTATTGTTAAGTGTCATTGAGTCAGTTCTGACACAGAGCAACCCTGGATAGGGTTTCTGAAGAGCGGCTGCTGAACTTGAACTACCAACCATGCAATTCAAACCAACCTTGCGGTTCAGTCCTTATCCTTCAGTGCCACACCAGGACTCCAACTTTTAGTCTAAAGTGGTCAATTGTGAAGTTTAACATTCTCCCAATTTAACAGATGTTATTTAACTAAGTGAACTAATCTGGGGTTTAGCCCTCCTACAAAAATAAAATGAAAAGCTATCTTGGCTCCATTATCTCTCAGCTTCTACTCTGTGTGCTCTAGGAAATTATTCGTTAAATAATCTCTGCAATTATAAACCTTCTCATCCTTTTCTTGCTTGTGAGGCTGAACTTTCATCCGCTCAATTTTATCAGAAAAAAACTTTTGAAAAAATTTCAATTACATTTGTTACAATAGCTTTAGTCTGAATGATTAAGTCTGTACTAAAGACATTTATGGTATGGAAAATGATCTTTCAAGTTCTTTCCATTCACCTATGAGTATCCCCAGGTTCCAGAAACATGTCTAATAAGTTATAAAGATCAGCCAGAAAAGGCTCATCAATCTCTACTAAAATTCTAAATTCTTGGTTAAATTTCTGAGGATCTTTATGCTGTTTGGAGAATTCAGTAACTATAGCATGAAGTTCCACTTTAAACCAGTGTTTTAGTTCTCTAATGTTGCTGTAACAGAAATACCAGAGCTGGATGGCTTTAATAACCAGAAATGTATCCTATCACAGCTAGAAGTCCAAATTCAGAGTGTCAGTTCTAGAAGATGTTCTCTTTGTCAATTCTGAGGGAAAGTTAGCATCTGTAGACCCAGTTTGGAGATCTCTATACGTCTTGGCATCATTCTTCCCCTGGATGTGAGAACTTCTAAGTGCAGGGACCCCAGGTCCAAAGGATGCACTCCTCTCTTGGTTCTTCTATCTTGGTTCATGTCGCTTTCCTTTTATATCTCAAAAGAGATTGACTCAAGATACAACCTAATTCTGTAGATTGCAACTGGTCTTTTTAACATCATAGAAGTGAGAATTTACAACACACAGGATCATTACAACAGATCACCAGAGTTATTGCATCATATTAGTGCTTATCATGTTGGTGACAACTGCTAAACCACTAAGAATCCTGGCCAAGTCAAGTTGATACAAAACCTTAACTATCACCACCAGATAACTATCACAACCAAGGAAAAAGTCTGTTCACTTCTGGTTTGGGGTATTTTACATTAAAGCACATCTCAGCTATGGGGTTATCTCAAACTGGAGGTTTGACCCTTTCCTCTGTAACCTCTTACTCAGGATTGTTTGGGAAGTTTTCATAAGGTATTATTAGAGTGGGAAGTCATAAAAGGATATAGACCAGTAACTGCTGGAAGGTCAGATGAGACAGGGTTAATAGGAAGAAGATGTGGAGTTTCATCCAACAAGGGAAGAGACACAATTTTGCAGCTCCTTAATCAGTTGTTTGTTTTGATACAACATCTTGCATTGAGGCAAGATTTTTATTATTATTTTAACTCTTACAAGTTTATAAAAACCAATTTTAGTAAGTGTCCCATAAATTCCAGCGAATCCTGGAGCATTTATCCTCTAATTTCTGCATAGGAAAGTTAATTTAGTGTGCTCAAAACTCCAAAATAAGGCCATTAATTGGTATTATTTTCCTTAGTAATTGCACACCAGCTTTCAGGTACTGAACCATATTGGTGTCAAATACCTGACCATATATGAAACGGGAGATCCAGAGGGAAATCTACTATTGTCCATAAAGGGGGTATAACAGATCTTACCAACTATCAACACATGCCAGCAAGAAGTTGTATTAAGCTAAAATGTGCCCTTAGAGAATCAAAAAAAGAGGAAGGCTGGTGTGCAGAGTAATAACTTTTTGCCTACTAAATGGTAGACTAATCACGCTCTATATTTTACAAAAAAATTACCATAACAAAAACTCAAAAAGTACACTGAAAATTTTTGCACTTCCAGGGTATGACAAAAACCTATCAGGAACTTTGCCCTGTGCTCCTGCAGCGTGCAAGATGTGAAAAACACCTTAGTAAATATCTACTCAACCAAGTGCTACAGGCACTGGGCCACAAGGTAGGTTTGAACCACAAGGTTGGTGATTCAAAGCCACCAGTCACTCCTTGAAAGCCCTATACACGGTCAATATGAGTTAGAAGTGATGCGAAGGCAGTTATCAACAAACATCTGCTCAATCTGTGAGTTCATGAAAAGAAAACTAAAGAGAGACAAGTGTCAATACACATAATAAGAGGTGCAGAGCAGAAGGCAGCTCTGTAACACCAAAATCACAGTTGAAAACACAAATCTCTGAAAAGCTTTCACAGGTGCAAATATAAAGGTAGAGCCATAGATATCCAAAGAACTTACAAAACTATAAACAGAAAAACAAAACAAGACAAAAACCCAAAACAGAGAGAAAGAATAGCTTCAACAAATCCCAGCAGAGCTGCACAAAAATGCAAAACGTTCATTTTTAAGGAGTGTTTACCTCTGTTGTTGTTGTTGTTAAGTGCCTTCGAGTCAGAGCCGACCCATAGCGACCCTGTACAGGGTTTCCGAGGGTGTAAATCCTTACTGGAGTAGAAAGCCTCATCTTTCTCCCGCGGAGTGGCTGGTAGTTTCGAACCACTGACCTTAAGGTTCGCAGCCCGATTCGTAACCACTACGCTACCAGAGCTCACTCTAAAAAAAAAAAAAAAAAAAAAAAGTGGGAGGGCACACAAAAAGGCCCTTATCGGCACCTTAGTCCAATTATTCAGTTCTTCGGGTTTTCCAGGTACTGAAATCCTGCCAACTACGCCAAATATTTTAGGAAAATGAAACTCTTACTCCTCTGAGGAAAAATCAAAGAGATTTATTGAAGGCAAATTTAACACTGCAATGGTAGATTCCTAATTTCAGGCTGAAACTGCAGATCAGAAGGGGAGAAATACAAGTCATAAGTAATTATAGTACTGAATGGAGAAAATACAATTACTATAGTTTGACTCATTTACAATGATTAATTAAGGTCAATCCAAGGTGGGACAAAGTAGAGCATAATCTTTAACATTACTGATGATGTGATCATACTGATTAGCTAAAAGACATAACTGAAAAACATGGAGTCACGAGAGGGTTTCATGTTGGTTACAGAGCAATGGTGTAAATGATATTTTCAGAAATACTCTATTAACAATTACCTTGCTCAGAACACTTGATCTCTGT
>NW_006408527.1:3552194-3554017 GCF_000296735.1 Chrysochloris asiatica | reverse complement strand
GAATGAAAACAGTTTCTATGAAACTTTATTTTGCTTAAAACATTAGGATCCCAGAGGAGATTGAGATCAAAAGTTTCCATGAGGTATTCACAATCTTAGGTCTATCCTCAAAGAAACTCTTTTCCTTAACAATAATAGGGGCTGATTCTTGGGCAACAAAGGTAGAATCAGGGGGGCAGGTTACATTTGTGCTCTTAAGAGTTAGTTGTGTCATTTTACAAATAGGCCGGATGCCTCTATTTTAATTTTATATACCCTACCAATAGTGCCATCATTTTAAGAAGAAAAGATTTTAACCTTGTAAAGATCCTAAGCTCAGATTCTTTAAAAATATATGTTGTATTTTATAAAATATAAACATTATAGTGTTCTTTTATTCATTTTTCTGTAGACTTTTGTTCCTTTACTCATTTTTCAACCCTTTAGCAGATATTCCATAAAGGCACAATCATTTGATAGAGGTTCTCTGTAAGACACACCTCAGACAGGAAGTATATTTAGTTAGGCATTCAGAAAGTTGTTGAGAGATGATCCAGAATACTTACGAATGTGAACTAGGTTTAACATTATTAACCAAGGTAATTTTTCAGTTGATGTTTATTTAACAAAACAGCAAAAGTAAAGTGAACTCAATGATCTTCCTTCCCATGTTTTTCAAAATTCAGTCATTCATGTCTTCTCTTCACAATTTCTGTCATATTTCCCTAACACCTCTACTATTGTTTACTTAGTATTTTCCCTAAATCAACCTTAAGCTCATTCCTAGGCAATAATATGCATAAAATCAGAGGTCTGATGGGCTAGCTGTACACATTTTCATCATTACACATTTAATCAGACTACCACTTAAAGTGATCTTGCCACATTTGTTCCCAGGTACACTCATCCAGACTAAGCTTATTTTACTGAGACCCAGTGTGTTCTATGTTATGATCTGAGATAATAATGGCATAGCAACTGATGAATTTGAAAAACATTACCAATGCACAGTAAAGTGTGTTAATGGCCTTATTGTCAGCTTAACTACCTTTAATTTACATAAACAAAGTCAAAGATGCCTGAAGCTACCTTTCCCTCCTACTACCAATTTTACTTTTCTTGCAGTTTTTACATTGCTCAACAACATTCTCTGTTTTATATTATCAATTCACCTAACAAATATTAATTGAGTGTCTACTTGCGACAGACTGGAATCCTGGTGTGGTGCTGTGGCTTAATGCATCAGACTGCAAAGTCATTTGAACTGCAATGTTGGCAGTTCAAGCTCACCAGCTGCTCCTTGGAAACCCTATACAAGGTCGCTATGCATCGGAATTGACTCAACGGCACTTAACAACAACAGCAAACCTGCGTCAGGGATTTGTGGTGTGGAACTACTGATTAAATTCTGTACTGCTAACCACAAGGTCAGCAGTTCAAACCCACTAGCTTCTACTCAGAATGCTTATACCAGGTCATTATGAGTCAGAACTGACTTGACAGCACTTAACAACAACAAAACTGTGTCAAAGGATCCCTGGTGATGAAGTGTTTAAGCATTAAGGTACGAGTAAAAAAGTTTGATGATTTGAACTCATCAGCCTTTCCATGGCAGAAAGATGTAGCAATCTGCTTTCATAAAAATTATCCACAAAACAAAAACTTTGGCTTTCTAATAGATTCCAAATCATAGTTACCCTATAGGACACAGTAGACCTGCCCAAAAAGGTTTCCAATACTTTAATCTTTATGGAATCAGACGGTACCACCAGGGCTCCTTTCTATAAAGCTGGCATCCTTGAAAAACCTGTGGGGCAGTTCTACACTGTTCTATAGGGTTATGC
>NW_006408527.1:3549950-3551571 GCF_000296735.1 Chrysochloris asiatica | reverse complement strand
TAAAAATACATGGTCCTCAGGTTTTGGCGGCCGCAGAGACAGCCAAGGAGGAAAGGCTCCGTGGGGGAGGGATTGAAAATCCAGAGAAGCTGTGCTCATGGAACATGAGAGCTCTGGATCTAGCATAAGGTACAGAGCATCAGTTTCCCATATGCGCAAATGGAAAAACCACAATAAAAAGAAAAATACTGTGAGTTAGGAATCGCTCAAGACAGAAATCCTACTGAGGCTACAATGCCCAGGTGGAGTTCAGAGGTCAGGGCTACAGCCAGCCGGGGAACTAGCCAGGGAACCAGCGCTGAAAGTGATGCAGTGGCATTTGCAAAAGGAGGTTCAGGGGGTTCTACACATTTTTACGTCCTCTTCCCTGTTGCGCCTTCTTTGCCCAGCCCAGACGCCTTCAGGTGGGTGAGTGCACACACCCCAAAAAAAGTTGAACACAGATACCACAGTTTTCCCACCGCACAGAGAGAAAGAGCTTGGCAGCTGCTTATGACATCAGCCTCTGGGCCACAACCCTAAAATTAACTTTTGCAGGACCCTTTTCTCCAGCCTATCTAGCAAGAAAAAAGCAGGCCCGTTACACCTGACAGACAGACTAGAATAATCTGTAAAACCGCAACATAAAAGGATGCAACTATCTCGAAAATTATGCTGTGCACATGCAGATACCTAGCTGATATTCAGAGACAAAAATAATGGACAATCTTTCTCCCATTAACTTCTCAATATCTATCTGTGCACCTCCACGGTGGTGACTAGAGGAGGGGCCTGAGTAAGTAGACACCCCACCCACTTCTGGAGTCTTCTATGGTGCACACACACTTCCTGTGTAGCAAGGCAACTGGACAGTTGGCCACAGTTTATTTGCTTGTTTGTTTCAAAGTGGTGGTTTTTGTCTCTGCTTTTATATTGCTTCTGCTTTTGGTCCTTTTGATCACACATATTTTCCCTGAAGGTGGGAGCTTTTTCTCCCTATGTTACCCAAGAAGAGACAGCAATCATGGCCATATAGGCAAGCTACAAGCATACCCCATAAGATTCCACCATTGAGACAAGAGCCAATAAGAGTTGCTAAGCATTCATGCAAAAAGGGAAGCCTATCTCTTGATCATATCCACCAGGAGACACCCAGTAAGCTTAATAACACAACAACAAACATCCATTTAAGCATTTAAAAAACCCACATAACTACTGCAAATGACAAAACAAAACACAACAAAAGATCTCAAAACATGTCCAATACCACTAAGAAGAGCAAGCAGAAAAAGAGGATTAAAAAATCTGAAGAGAGTCTAAGATTCATCCTGGATAACATAAAGAGGAGTAACTTAAGAATTATTGGCATTCCAGAACAGGAAGAATCAAAGAAGTCCATAGAGGAGATAGTTGAAGAGCTTCTGGAAGAAAATTTCACTAACGTCTTGAAAGATGAGAAGATAAATATTCAAGCAGCCGAACGTACACCAGGAAGGATAGACCCTAAAAGAAAGTCACCAAGACATATAATAATCAAGCTCTCCAATATCAAAGACAAGGAGAGAATTCTAAAAGCAGCCAGGGAAAAGAGAGGTGTAACTTACAAAGGCAAGCAAATCAGATTAAGCTCTGACTTCTCAGC
>NW_006408527.1:3546316-3547377 GCF_000296735.1 Chrysochloris asiatica | reverse complement strand
GGAGCAGAAAGCCTCATCTTTCTCCCATGGAACAGCTGGTAGTTTAGAACTGCTAATTGTGAGGTTAGCAGCCTGATTTGTAACCACTATACTACCAGAGCTCCTTATTGAGTAACTAGTATGTTTAAAATAAGTGACTAGGTCAATCGCCAGCAAAATGAATTAAGTTCAAAAGAAATGAAACTTAGTTGATCCAAAAAACTGGTTGTTGCAAAGGAATCCCAAAGGACGGACTCTCTTGCTAAGAATTGTATTTGACTCAGGAAATCAAACTTTCAACCAATTGCTTAACATCTTTGATAAGTGATCCTGGATTTTTCCCCTACTTGTACACTGATTTGGGTTTCATCCCTTAAATGGAATATGCTAGAAGTATTTAGAATTTAAGTGATCACTTTGAGAAAATAAGTTCCCATTTGTGTCTTTTCTTTCACCTAGGGACTTTCAGTTTAATGATTAGGTTTAGTTAAAAGATTTAATCTCCTTCCATCTAAGCCTCTAGAGCAAGCTAATAAATTTATCTAAGACCTATTTTTTTCTGTTGAATTGAGTCAATCTTATCTCCCCTCCCCAAACTGAAATATACATTTTAAGAAACTGGGTTCCCATAAGCCTGTATTGTATGGTATTGCATAAGCCTAAATTTTGAGCTGGCTTTACAGACTGGTGAATGCATATGGTTTTTCTGTCTTATTTTTCTGTCTTGTCTCAAGAAGCTGTGACTAAGTCACTAGATTTTTCTTTTCTCATGAAGCAGTCTTAGGTCTTCTGAGTCTTACAAATCAGATTTTCAGTAGTAACAATGAGAAATTTTTTTTTTTATATAATTCATCTATTTGAAAAGTACACTGAAAAAGAATGAATAATCTAATTTGATAGGGGTAACAAGGCCATAAAGGGATAAATTATTCTAAAAATCTTCTATGAATGATCATATGAAGCATATAAAAGACAGCATTATGAAAATATCATAATTTCCTATCCTCAGATGTTTTGTTTCCTTCAAGGACTTGTTCTAATTGTTTTGATGATAAACAAGCAATTAAATTAGATAGTCTCGG
>NW_006408527.1:3540674-3545606 GCF_000296735.1 Chrysochloris asiatica | reverse complement strand
CTATGGGTCGGAACCGACTTGACAGCACTTCACAACAACATTCTTTCTTATTAACAAGCCTCTAAGATCTGCACTGTTCAAAGAAAGCTTTTGAAAGACCTGTTCCAAACTAGGTGATGACCTTTTAAGACAAAACATAGTTATCAAAATTGCTATAGTTATTAAAATTGGGTAGACTTCCATCTTAAAAGAACTGTGAACAAATTATTTCTATTATAAAAAAATTCTAAGATGTGAAAGAAAGCAAAGAAGTTATAATGAGACATACCTAAATGAAATATAGAGGTTAAATAAAAATACAGATTTGAACAAACTTTTTTGCAACATCAATTATTTTTTATAACGTTGTTGTTAAGTGCCATAAAGTCATTTCTGACTCATAGAGACCCTGGTGGGTTTGGACAGCCAACTGCAAGGTAGGCAGTCCAGTACTTAACATACAATGTTACTAATTTCCAGAGCTTTATGTAACTTACTAATATTAAACTGAGTTAATATTTAACTTTATACATTTTTGCTTCTTCTTGTTGTTGTTATGTGCCATGGAGCTGGTTCCAACTCATAGCAACCCTGTACAGGGTTTCTGAGGCTACAAATCTTTACAGAAGCAGAAAGCCTCATCTTCTATGGAACAGCTGGTAGTTTTGAACTGCTGACCTTGTGGCTCACAGCCCAATTCGTAACCACTACGCTACCAGAACTCCTTATGTTATAGAAAAAGTATAAATATATGTTTATGATCTACAGATGAAAATGTTCAGCATTGCCAATTAAAAAGAGTTGTGCTATGAGAGATACAACAAAGTTTAAAAGGTTTATTAAAAGGAAATTTTGATGTATTCAAAGCTTTTATCTTTTTTGCCTAAATTTTGATAGGTTGAGCTCTGGTAGAGTAGTGGTTACAAGTTGGGCTGCTAATCTTATGGTTAGCAGTTTGAAATTACCAGCGGTTCTGCCATAGAAAGATGAGGCTTTCTGCTTTCGTAAAGATTTACAGCCTCGGAAACCCTATACAGGATCACTATGAGTCAGAACCGACTCCACGGCACATGACCATCAAATGTCACATGAGAGTAAGTTAAGATAAAAAGAAAGAGTGCTACTAGGGTCCTGATATGGCACTGTAGGATAAGCACTGGATTGTTAACCACAAGGTCAGTGATTCAAACCCACCAACTGCTCTTGGAAACCCTATTCAGGGTCACTATGAGTAGGAACCAATAACAACACAAAGGTTACAGGTCATGAAGGCATGGATTTATTCCAAATAAAATGGGTTTAAACATATCTCTGCAACCCAAGAGATAGTTGAAGAACAAGTTCTTTCAGTAATTCACGTGTCTTAGTCTCATTAGGGTATTTTCCAAAGAAAAGAAACGTCCAGACAAAACAGGGGCTTGCACAAGAACCTGCTGGTCAGTCAGTGCAAAGACGGATACAGCAACTGTTTGGGGGACCCCAAAAGGGTAATCTTGACAAATTTCCTGAAAGAACACAGGTCAATCACAAGGATCTATTATGAAGAAGTTTTAAGAAAACTGAAAACTGCACTGGTGAGAAAAAGGTCAGAAAAATTGTGTCAAGGAATTTTTTCCGACCCTGACAATGCACCTGCACATTTGAGAGCAGTAAGGGCTGTCCAATGAGAATTTTGTCAGGACACCGTTCTCATTCAACCTATATCCCTGATCTTACCCCTTCACACTGCTGTTTGCTCCCCCAAACCAAAGAACATTGAAAAAGAACACTATCTGAGTTCATTGACAATGTCAAAAGTGTCATTTAGATGTTGTATTATAATGAATTATGCAAATACCTAGTGTTAACAAACCAAAAGGGAAGAACATAGTCAGCATTTCTCAAGCTGAAAGAAATGAAAATAATAATAATTCAAGCTTAAATTGTAATATAGAAGGATTCTATGGGAAAAATGGAGTCCTGGTACTTTTGGAAAAATAATGGACTGCTAACTGCAAGGTCAGCAGTTCAAACCCCTCAAATCTCCTTGGAAACCCTATAAAGGTTTATATGAGTTGGATCTGACTTGATGGCACTTAACAATAACAACAATATGGGCAAAATATTGAAAGATGCAGCAAGCACTAGAAGAAGATGGAAGGAATACAGAGTCAATATACCAAAAAGAAATGAGCTATGTTCAACCATTTCAACAGGTAGAAAATGATCAAGAATATATGGTACTGAAGGAAGAAATCCACGCTACACTAAAGATACTGGTGAAAAACAAGGCTTTAAGAATTATGGCAGAGTCAGTGACACAGCCACAGAAGACTAGAGAGTAAAATGTCCAGCTGATAAGAAGAGAGGGCATATGCACAAGAACACCCACGCTTGCAGATAATACCCACTTGACCTGGCTTCAATGACTTGATGATCAGAACTCAACCAGATGAACAAAGAAGAGGAAAAAAAGAGTAATCTGATACAATTTGATAAACTTGACCTACACCTATAGATGCAGTAGCTCAAAAGAGGGAACAAATCCTTACAGCAAGGATCATTTCCATCCCCTCCATACAGAGTAGACAGGGATGAGAAACTTGGACATTGGCTACCCAAAATGGGGAGGGGGGGGAGGGGCGCTATAAAGGCAAGAAGTGACTGGCTTACAAGCTTTCAAGAGGGAACCTAGATCCAGAGGGTGTGGAGGAAGGTAGAATCTCCACTGAGTAGTATTCAATCTCTCTAGGCGGGGCTGATGAAATAAAATGCGGATGGGTCTCTTGTGATACAATAGTGAATAATTGTTATCAGGATTGATTGTGAGGGTTGGAAATGTATAGGTAGATGTTTTGTAGCAAGGAGGGGAGTGATTAACTTTTCAGTCTAGGAGCGGAGGATCCTGGGACTATCAGGGGAGAAGAGCGGAGAGCTGGACCCTACCCAGAGAAGCAGTGATGCCTGAGACAGAGGCAGAGATGATGATATGGTGAGATGGAGCAGTTGGGGACTTTAGACACAGAGAAGGAGAGGGGCTGTGTGCAGACGACTGGGGGACAGGCTTGCAGGGTGTACCCTTTGGTTGGTTGATGATGCATAGAGGGGATTGTAACCATAGCAATGAAACGACATATGATAGGATGAATGTAAAACTAATGTTCTCCCATGAAACTATCACATAATTCACAATAAAACAATTAATGGACATCTTACAACATATTGACACAGAACTGAATTCATTCACTTGTCTATGCCAAGAAATTTGGAAGATAGCTATTTGGCCAACCAACTGTAAAAGATCATATTTGTGCCCATTTCAAAGAAATGTTGCCCAACAAAATGTGGAATCATCGACTAATAGCACTAATATTACATGTAAGCAAAATTTTTCTGAAAATAATTTTTAAATTGTTAGAGCCATACATCAACAGGAAATGTTAGAAATTCAGAAGAGAGGATGGAACAAGAGATATCACTGCTGACATCAGATGGGCATTAGCTAAAAGCAGAGAATACCAGAAAAATGTTTACTTGTGCTTTATTGCCAATACAAAGGCATTCAATTGTGTGGATCATAACAAACTATGGATAACATGGCAAAGAATCAGTACTCCAGAACACTTAATTGTGCTCATGAAGAATCTGTACATTTAACAAGAGGTAGTTGTTTGAACAGACAAGGGGACACTGAATGGAAAGATGTGAACCAGTATTATATACTTTCACCATACTTATTCAATCTGTATGCTCAGCAAATAATCTGAGAAACCAGATGATAGCGAGAAGAACATGACATCCGGATTGGAGGAAAGCTCATTAACAACCTGTGATATGCACATAATTCAACCTTCCTTGCTGAAAGTGAAGAGAACTTAAAATATTTACTAATGAAGATTAAAGAATAGTCTTCAGTATGGACTGCACCTCAGTGTAAAGAAAACAAAAATTCTCACCACTGGGCCAATAAATAACATCATGATAAACAGAAAAGATTAAAGTTGTCAAAGACTTCATTATGCTTGAAGCCACAATCAACGGTCACGTAAGCTGCAGTCAAGAAATCAAACGACATTGCATTAGGCAAACCTGCAGCAAAAGACCTCTGTAAAGTGTTCAAGGGCAAAGATAAAAGTTTGGGGACTAAGATGAGCCTGACCCAAGCCATGGTATTTTCAGTAACCTCAAATGAATAATGAAGATAACAGAAGAATTGATAGATTTGAATTATGGTGCTGGAAAATAATACTAGAAGTACCATGGACTGCCAAAATAATAAACAAATGGGTCTTGGAAGAAGTACAGACAGAATGTTCCTCAGAAGCGAGGATAGTAAAACTTGCCTTTAGTACTTTGCACATGTTATCAAGAGGGATCAGTCTCAGGGTAGAACAGCATGCATGGCAAAGTGGGGGAGTCAGTGAAAAAGAGGAAGACCCCCTAAGGAGATGGACTGACACAGTGGTATTAACAATGGGCTCAATCATAACAAGGTTTGTGAGAATGACACAATACCAGGCACTGTTTTGTTCTGTTGTGCATGGGGTTATTATGAATTACAACAGACTTGAAGCCATGTAACAACAGCAGCAACATAAAGAATGAATTCTTCAGGAAAAGGGCTTGTTGTGGTTGTTACATGCCTAGTAGAGGGTTTTGACTCTAGCCATCTGTATAGGGTTTCTTAGAAGCAGCAAGTAAGTCTGAACTGCCAACCTTATGATTAACAGTCCAGTGCTAATCCTAAGTGCTACATCAGGACTCCAAGGAAGGGTTGTTGTTGTTAAGTACCTCTGAGTCGGTTCTGACGCACAGCGACCCTGTAAAGGGTTTCGAAGGAGCAGCTGGTAGGTTAGAACTGCCGACCTTATGGTTCATAGTCAGTGCTGTGCTAACCCTACAGTGCCACACCAGGAATCCAGGGAAGGGTTGGTGGTGGTGGTTAAGTGCTGTGGAGTCAGAACCAACTCATAG
>NW_006408527.1:3538804-3540484 GCF_000296735.1 Chrysochloris asiatica | reverse complement strand
TGACCTTGCAGTTCAAACGGCTTTGCAGTCTGACGCATTAACCCACAGTGCCACACCAGGTGGAAATACTGCCTTCAAAAGTATATGTTGTTGTTGTTGTTGCTATGTGCCATCGAGTCGGTTCCGACCCATAGCGACCCTGTATAGGGTTTCCGAGGGTGTAAATCTTTACGGGAGTAGAAAGCCTCATCGTATATAGACCTGAAAAAAAAAAAAAAAAAGTATATAGACCTAGATGGAGGATATGTTGAGAAAGAATAGTTTGATAGTTTGATGTTTTTGTTTAATACAGGTTTCTATGATTTTGTGGCAATACTTTTTGGCTTACTATTAAGTAGTAAAGAACCATGGCATTATTTTAAGATAACAATATTTTCTTTGATTATTGAGTTGTTAGTTTATTCTTTGTATAATATCCCACGAAGGAAAAGGCTCAGCTTCTCACTAGAATACCATTACTGAGTTGATGACTAAGCCACATGGCTCTGAAAAACATTTAAAGTTTGGGGTTTTTCTCTTCAAGATCTTAAAAAACTCAAGGTTATTCATTGGTGGCCTAAAAATTCTGAAAATGCTGAAATGTTGTAGAAAGTCACAAAAGAACTTTCTGTTTTATAAAGAGAAAAATGCTTTTAAAAAAACAAAAGGCTTTTATTCAATGTGTTATGAATTACATGAAACATGTTGACAAATCAGGGAAGTGCCTGTCTTTGGGCTAATATTTACACATCAGTCATGTTTGTCACATTAAACAAGCACATAATATTATTTCATAGCTTTATTATTTAAATTACTAACCCAATTACAGCTTTATTTTCCTTTAAATTGAGCCACATCACATCAAGCCAATAATTTTAACTAAAGAATTCTTAGCATTCACCCATGGAATTTTTTATTACTATTAAGATATTTAAAGACATTATAATTTAAATTTATTCTTCTTGTTGTTAAGTGCAGTTGAATCAGTTCCAATTCAAAGCCACACTGTATAGTGTTTCCAAGGAGCAGCTGATGGGTTTGGACCACCTACTAGAGGTTGATCAGTTCAGTGCTCATCCTACACAGCACCATACCAAGACTTAGTATACCCTGATTATTTAATATTTGTATCAAGATTGTTGTTGTTGTTGCTAAGTGCTGTAGCGTCAGTTCCGATCCATAGATGCTCTGTATAGGGTTTCCAAAGAGCGGCTGGTGCGTTTCAATTGCCAACCTTATGGTTCAAATAGACCTTAGAGTCCAGTGTTCTATCTTACAGTGTCACACCAGGTCTCCTGTATCAAGATTATTGCATGTTATTTCTACGGCTCTTTAAAAATAAGATTAACCATTATATTTAGAGGCATTTTTCTCTAAATTAATTTTTCGTTTTTTTGTTTATGATAAAAGTTCATCATCTTTGTGGTTGTTGTAAGGGGCCATCAAATCGGTATGGATTCATAGCGACCTTATGCACAGCAGAATGAAATACTGCCCGATCCTGGGCCAACCTCACTACTGTTGCCAAGCTTGAGTCCATCAATGCTGCCACTTGGCCAATCCATCTCGTTGGGGGTGGTCTTCCTCTTTTTCTCTGACCCTCCACCTTACCAAACACGATATACTTCTCTAGTGACTATTCCCTCCTGACAATATGTTCAAAGCATGAGAGACGAAATTTGTCCATCTTGGCCTCCAAGG
>NW_006408527.1:3520405-3538486 GCF_000296735.1 Chrysochloris asiatica | reverse complement strand
AGATGTAATCCATACCAAAGGCTGTGCTCTTTGATATTCATCAGTAAATGCTTTAAGTCTTCTTCACTTTCAGCAAGCAAGGTTGTATCATCTGCTTATCGTAGGTTGTTAATGAGTCTTCCTCCAATCCTGAAGCCATGTTTTTCTTCATAGAACCCAGCTTCTCGTATTACTTGCTCGACATACAGTTTGAATAAGAATGGTAAAAGAATACAACCTTCTAGCACACCTTTCTTAATTTTAAAACATTCAGTGTTCCCATGTTCTGTTTGAACAACTGCTTCTTGGTCTAGGTACAAATTCCTCGAGCACAATTAAGTGTTCCGGAATACTCATACTTCGCAATGTTGTCCATAGCTTGTCATCAAAAGCCTTTGCGTAGTCAATAAAGCACAGGTAAACATCTTTCTGATATTCTCTTTCAGCCAAGATCCATCGAACATCAGCAATGATATCTCTCGTTCCATGGCCTCTTCTGAATCCGGCTTGAACCTCTGCAAGTTCTCTGTCTATGTATGATTATAGCAGCTTCTGTATTACCTTTAGTAAAATTTGACTCACATGGGATATCAAAGAGATTGTCCGATGATTTCTGCATTCCACTGGGTCACCTCTCTTTGGAATGGGCACAAATATGGATATCTTCCAATCAGTCGGCCAGATAGTTGTCTTCCAAATTTCTTGACAGAGATGAGTGAGTGCCTCCTGTGCCACCTTACTTTCTTGAAAAATTTCAATTTTTATTCTGTCAAATCCTGGTGCCTTTTTCTTTGCCAATTCCTTCAATGTACCTTGGACTTCCTCCTTCAGTATCATTGGCTCTTGAGCACATGCTACCTCTTGAAACAGTTAAGCATTAGCCATTTCCTCTTGGACCTCCTAATTTCTTCTGTTTGCTTGAGCATCTCTATGCTGGAGAGCAAGTTTCATTGTCTCTTCTGACATCCATTTTGACCTTTTCCTTCTTTCTTGTCTTCCCAATGACTTCTTGCTTTTTTCATGTATGATGTTCTTGATGTCATCCCACAACTCTTCTGGTCTTCGGTCTTTAGTGTTTAATGTATCAAATCTGTTTTTCAGATGATCTCTAAATTCAGGTGGGATATATTCAAAGTCATATGTTGGCTCTTGTGGACTTGTTTGCATTTTCTTCAGCTTCAGTTTGAATTTGCATATGAGCAGTTGATGGTCTGTCCCACAATCTGCCCCTGGCCTTGGTTTCACGGATGATATGGAGCTTTTCCATCTTCTCTTTCCACAGATGTAGTCAATTTGATTTCTATATATTCCATCTGGTGAGGCCCATGTGTACAGTCGTCTCTTACGCTGTCCAAAGAAAGTATTTGAAATGAACAAATCATTGGTTTTGCAGAATTCTACCATGCGTTCTCCACCATCATTTCTATCACCAAGGCCATATTTTCTAACTACTGATCATTCCTCTTTGTTCCCAACCTTTGCATTTCAATTACCAGTAATGATCACTATATCTTGATTGCATGCTTGATGACTTTCAGATTGAAGAAATTGGTAGAATTCTTCTATTTCATCTTCATTGGCTTTAGCGGTTGGTACATAAATTTGAATAATAGTGGTATTAACTAGGCATCCCTGTAGGTGCATGAATATTATCCTATCACAGACAGCATTGTACCTCATGACTGATCTGGATATGTTCTTTCTGATGATAATGCAACACCATTCCTCTTCAATTTGTCATTCCCGGCATAGTAAACCATGTGGTTGTCAGATTCAAAATGGCCAATACCAGTCCATTTCAGCTCCCTAATGCCTAAGATATCGATGCTTATGTGTTCCATTTCATTTTTGACAACTTCCAATTTTCCCAGATTCATACTTCGTACATTCCATGTTCCGATTTTCGGTGGATGTTTACAGCTGTTTCTCTTCATTTTGAGTTGTGCCCCATCAGCAAATGAAGATCCCACGGGCTTTTCTCCCATGAGCTTTACTCCATTCACTTTATCACAGCCAACTCTACTTTGAGGAAGTGGCTCTTCCCTAGTCACATTTTGAGTGCCTTCCAACCTGTGGGTCTCATTTGCCAGCACTATATCTGACAGTGTTTCTCTGCTATTCACAAGGTTTTCAGTGACTAAATATTCGGAAGTAGTTTGTCACTCTTTCTTCCTAGTCTGTCTTCTTCTGGAAGCTCATCTGAAACCTGTCCACCATGGGTGACACTGCTGGTATTTAAAATACCAGTGGCATAACTTTCAGAATCACAGTAACTCACGAGCCACCACAGCACAACAAACTGATAGACAAGTGGTGGCTGTTTGGTTTTCGACATCAGGAATTAATAGAGGTAGGGAAGACTGAGGCAGACCCAGGAGTTTTGACTCCTGGAGGCAGGCCCAGTTGCAGCAAACATACTTGGAAACAAGGGTGTGAGCAGGCAGCAGATTTGGTTTTGAACTTGGGCGGGGTGGGAGTGAGGTGGGGAGTGAGAATGCTTGCGCTTCATGGTGGGGAACAGGAGGAGTCACATCTGAGGTCCTGAGGTGGGAAGGGATGCAGGGGCCACTCCTCAGTGCTGAGGAAAAGGCACTTGGCTGTCTCCTCTGCCCCTGCACCCCACCCCTGGAAGAGATGTGGGGCCTCAGTCCCTGGTCCCTTTCATGCGCCCCGTAGTTGTTCCTGACTGAGATACTGGAAGAAGCTTTTCCTAAACTCATGGGTGCTGAACACAATGGCACAGGAGGGAGCAGCCTTAATGATCCTCTGGAGGAAGTTTTCAGAGTCCCCTAGTGCCTTATTTGGCCAGGATCCTCCTCAGCAGCAGCCCGGTGGAGTCGACACGTGGGGGTCTCACTCTCACAGCCACCAATCTGTCCCAGCGCAACCTGGCACTGAGTCTTCACCACATAGAAAAGCAGAGTCAGGAGAGCCGCCACCGTCCCTGAGGTGCCACCAGCCACAAAACTGATACCCATGGAGGTCCGATCCTTTGGTCTGGGTCCAGTCAGGCAGCTCTTCACCAGCTCAAAGTTAAACCAATAGAGGGCTGAGAAGGAAACGTACGAAGGGCCCCCAGGCCAGCCACAGGGAATGCCAGCCACCCTGAGCCACTGCGGCTTGCACAGAGATGCCCACCTCACAGTAGGGATACATGCTGTGCCTGCAGCTTTGTCCGTACCAGCTCCAGGGAGCCGACTACAGTCACAGTGCCCATGTAGGCCAGAGTGCCCACTACCATGGGTGCATAGAGGTCAGAGGTCAAGGCTCGGCCACACAGGAAAGTCTTGAGTTGGTCATAGGCTGTGAAGTAGGTGGCAGTTACAGTCATCACCAGGGTGACTGGGAGGCCGCTCCACAGGGTCCTGGTACCCTCATGCTGCACAATCTTCACAAAGGCATCCATGGTGCCAGTGAAGCGGGTAGGATCTTGAAACTAGGTGGCACAACGGGCACTGTTTGGGTACAGGTAAAGGGGCTCCAGGACCCCACTGCAGTACAGGAGGCACTTCCATTTAGTGTAGGAGACAAGCCAGAATCTAGAAGGAGGCGTCATTTTGCAAGCTACCGAGGGCACAGGGACTGCAAGCGCACCTTCACCACGTCCAAGGGTGTCATCAAGAGGGAGGTGACCACAGCTCCAGCCTTCGAAGCCAACATTTGCTGGAGAGGGCTAATGCCCCCAAGGTCCTGGGCAGCCATCTTGTAGTTCCGATCCTGGCTCTAGGCCAGTGTTTGCATGGGCCGGGTGGGTGCATAGCGGCTCCGTGGCTGGTGGAGGCCTCCACCAAGTTTTCATTTTTTGAGTTGACTTTATTTGGTTTCACATTACTTTTATAATTAATACCTGTCAAGTTTTCCAGATTTACGGTATATTATAAATTAATCATTACTATTTTCAGCTTGTCATCTACATCTAAGTTTTACTACGCTCGATCAAATATTTCAACAAAAAGGGCCTTTGTCAAACTTGTGAACAACACTATAATGTTTCAAATGTGGATACCACTGGACTAATTAAACATTTCTAGAATTCTGATGTAGAAACTCTCAAGGAGTTTTCAGACTACTAATCCAGAATTGTATGAGACTGAAATTAACTACATAAAACTGAGTAAACAGATTTATATGAGAATATTATTCATGCTCAATATTCTATTGCCTAAGATATAAGAAATCATTTTCTTTGTTTTCATTGTTAGTTTATATTTGTATTTCAATGGTATAATTTTTACTTTTGTACCTCAAATAGAATTCAAAGATACTATGTCATTGTTAAGCGCCATCAAGTAGGTTGCGACTCATAGCGACACTATATAGGGTTTCCAAGGAGCAGCTGGGCTTGAACTGCCAACCTTGAGCAGCCCTACTCATAACCACTGTTACCAAAAAATGAATAGTGAAATAAGTAGTTCTTCCAAACCGAATGACTTTTCCTCATGTAGCACAACAATCTTTAAACAATGCTCTAAATTATATTCTTCACAAGTTATAAAAAACCTCTGATAAGCAGAAACTAGAATCCAAAAAAAAAAAAAATCTACTTAACATCACCCAGAAGGAAATATTTAGCGGAAGGGGCATCAATTTAAAGACTCATTGGTTCTTTGCTGAAAGGAACCCTACTTAGTACTTCTAATTAACCTTTGTGCTATTAAATTAAAGGGAATTAAAACATGAATCTATCTGTCCCAGTTAAAGAGGCTAAAGCCCTTGCCTACACTATTAAAACTACTGACGCGACTTAAACTTAGGTTCAAACATCCTTGTGGCTAAAAGTAAACAATGCCAAAAGTAAACAGCTCCTCCCAAGATGAGGAGATTTCATGAAACCTGTTGTGATTTTTGAAGTGTGATTCCTGATTAGTGGCATTCTTATGGTAACTGATGTATTACACAAGTGATATTATTCTTTGTTTTGATATTTTCTTTCTTCTGTGCAAAGGAATTTTTCCCTATCTTAGTTATTTTTATTTTATTATTTTTGCTTTATTAAACTATTATTTCTATGGTTATTTTTGCTTTTACATTTGCTTTATTGTGTTACCTTGTAGTTAGCATTTATATATTCTGAAATCTTATCTTAAGTATCTGCCTACTGTACATCATAACTCATGCTAATGCCTAGAATGACAATGCCTTTATTAGATTATAGATTAGCTCAATCAGTAGCTAGTGCGAATAATCTGACTGTTGGATTTGCCACTAATCATAACTCCAGACATCCAACACTTCAGCCTGTGTTTAACTATAGCTCCTTAATTTTGTTATAAATCTTAACATTTCCTTGAAACTGGTAATACATTTTAAGTAGTGGCACCCACCAAAATTATTAACAGGTTCCCAGGTGTCAAGTTTCAATTTAACTCAACATGTTTAAGTTTTCAGACTACTACTAATCTAGAATTGTATGAGACTGAAGTTAACTACAGACTGAGTAATCATATTTATATGAGAATATAACCCATATTCAATATTCTATTGTTTAAAATATAAGAAATCATTTTATTTGTTTTCTTTGTTAGTTCCTATTTGTATTTCAGTGCAAACTGCTTATTCTTTCAACCACTGTTTGACATGTGATGGTGCCCAGTTGGTTAAAACTACAGCTGCAGAAATTATCACAAGAAGATGCGGAAACACAGAGTCACTGTACCAAAATGAAAAGGCCAATGGCCAACGATTTCAAGAGGTAGCATATGATCAAGAGCCAATGGAACTGAAGGAAGAAGTTCAAAGTGCACTGAAAGCATTTGGAAAGAACAAAGCTCCAGGAATAAATGGAACACAAATTGAAATCTTTCAACAAACTGATGCAACAATGGAGGCACTCACTCATCTATGCCAAAAAATGTGGAAGGCAAATACCTGGCCAACTGATTAGAGGAGATGCATATCTGTGCACATCCCGAAGAGAGGTGACCCAATGGAATATGAAAATCACTGGACAATATCATTAATATCACATGCAGGTGAAATTTTGCTAAAGATAATTCAAAATGACTACAACAACAGTACATCAATATGGAACTGCCAGAGGTTCAAGACAGATTCAGAAAAGGATATGGAACTAGGGATATCATTATTGATGTCAGATGGAACTTGGCTGAAAGAAGAGAATGCCAGAAAGATGTTTATCTGTGCTTGATTGATTACACAAGGACTTTTGACTGTGTGGGTCATGACAAGCTATGGATAATATTATGAAGAATGTGTATTCCAGAACTTTTAATTGTGCTCATGAGGAACCTGTACATAGACCAGGAAGCAGTCATTTGAACAGAACAAGGGGATAGTTGAAAATCTGAATGGTTGAAAATCAGGAAACTGAATGGTTGAAAATCAGGATGGGGACTGTATGTGCCAGGGTTGTAGTCTTTCACCACATTTATTCAACCTGTATGTTGAGAAAATAACACAAGAAGATATATTATATGAAGAAGAACTTGGTATCCGAACTGGAGGCAGACTCATTAACAACGTGCAGTATGCAGATGGTAAAATCTTGCTTGCTGAAAGCGAAGAGGACTTAAAATACTTATTGATGAAGATCAAAGACTACAGTCTTTAGTATGGGTTTCACATCAATGTGAAGAAAACAAAAATCCTCACCAATGGACCAATAAATAACATTATGATAAATGGAGAAAAGTTTGAAGTTATCAAAGACTTCATTTTGCTTGGATCCACTATCAACACTCATAGAAGCAGCAGTCAATTATCAAATGGCATATTGCATTAGGCAAATCTACTGCACAAGACCTCTTTAAGGTGTTCAAGAGCAAAGAAATCAGTTTAAGGACCAAGGTGTACCTAATGCAAGCTGTGGTATTTTCAGTAGCCTTATATGCATGTGGAAGTTGGACAATGAATAAGGAAGACCACAGAAGAACGGACACATTTGAGTTATGGTGCTGGAGTAGATATTAAAAGGACCATGAACTGACAAAAGAACAAACAAAGCTGTGTTGGAAAAGTACAGCCAGAATGCTCCTTAGAAGCCAAGATGGCAAGTCATCTCTCACACTTCAGGCATTTTATCAGGAGGGATCAGTCCCTGGAGAAGGACCTCATGCTTGGTAAAGTGGAGGATCAATGAAAAAGAGGAAGACTCCCAACAAGATGGATCAGCACAGTGGCAGCAGCAATGTCCTCAAGTGTAACAACAATTATGTTACAACAGTGTTTCCTTCTGTTGCTATGGTTTGAACCAACAACAAGGTTTTACTTAAATGTCTGTAGAGACAGATGACCATCCATTAAGAAAAAAATTTGCTGAAGACAAGTAACTCATTGTGAGTGATCAGAAATCTGATCATCAACTCACTCTGAAAATGAAATTAATTCCTAGCTAAGCAAGACAGAAGACCTGAGATGTAATCAAGGAATCTCATAATCAAAAGAGTGGATTAAGAGCACCCCAAATCAATTTGGGGCTTTCAATATGTTATGGTGGCTATGCTAAGATCCAATGCCAAAGCTCCATTGTGAATCACAGTAACTTCAGTATCAAGAATACAGCTTTTCATTTCTTTAACTTTTCATTCTACCCTGAGTAAATCACTTGGTAAACAGTTTTAGAGAAACATATGATTTTTAATGTAGTACCCAGAATTTACGTGACATGACTTTTCTATTCAACATCTTCTTAATCCCTACTAAATGATTGGGTGGGACCATGCAAATAGGGTGTGTATGTTGGTTCGTTTTGTCCTTCCACTAGATTTAAAAGGAGCCATCTCAGAAGCAGGAACAGACCATCCCAGGACCATCAAGAAAGAACATAAGCAGACCGTAAGATCCCTACCTAGAAAAGTGGCAACAGCAGAAACAGTGGCATGGAGAGACAGAGCATCTGTGAGCTTCTAAACCCATGGACCAAGTAAAATTGAGTGTCTACAGGCAGAAGGCTGACTTGCAGAATGTGTCCTGTGAGCATTTATGGACAGACTAATGGAGTTTTGTAACACTTTCCTGAGCTGGACAGTGGCCAAGGGGCCAAAGACAAGAGTAAGGTTTGTCTAAAGTATGGCAGAGAGAGGAATTCCTAATTGGAAAATTGCTGCATCCTGAGTTGTTTCTGATTCTAAATTGTATCCTATTCTCTTCCCTAATAAACCCCATAATTATAAGTATTATGAGTTCTGTGTGGCCATTGCAATGGATTATCAAACCCAGATGTGAAGCAGCTGTGATAGGGATGGTTGGTGTCAAAACAGGGTAAAGAAGGCTGTAGGGTGGTGGCATGTCTGACCACTTCATAGGAATCTGTCTTGTGCTGGCTTTGAGTTTCACTGTCCTGCCCCCTTGTGAAGCCAGAGGGAGTCAGATATGGTCTCTGTGCCACTTTTACAGTTTGCTTAAGGATTTTTCTTGCTTAAGAATACCAGACTTTGGGGAAAACAAACAAGATGGCGTATCAGGCAGAAGTGCAGTAATGAGCTCGCCAGCAACAACACAGAATACCTGACCAAGCAGGCTCACGGTATGTCCCAGAACTGTGAACCACATATAAAGAAATATTTAGAAGGTTGGAAGGCTTACAGCTGGGGGAATTTGTGGCAGAAGCAAGAAATCCATTGCTTTCTAGTCCAGGATGCACAGCTGCTCCAGAAGCTGCCATCTTGGGTGAGACCAAGCGAGGGAAGGATCTGAGCGGCCACAGATGCCTGGAACTGCGGAGATATAGGAGTGGACATTCTTTTCTTTTGGTAGCTGTTCATTAGTCTCTTGCTGTCTGTGCACCTCCATTCTGGTGACTATAGGGTGCCTGAGCTAGTGGGCACCCCAGCCCCACCCTTGGAGGGTTCTACTACACATGCGCACAGATCTCCTTAAACTTTAAAGAGACAGTTTCCAATTAAAACCAAATGGCCACAGCTGGCCCTAAACTGTTTACAACTAGAAAAAAGGACTGAATGGGGACTGTGGAGTGGGACAAGCAGACAAAAAAGGGTATAAGCTGAAAATTAAATCCTAAGTTACGTCAAAATGACCAACAGTGACATCTTGAAATTTCTCAAGAAGAAGAGTGAAAAGGGAAGCCCATTCCATGATCACATCTACGTGGAGGCAATCAGAAAGCATAAAAAATACCAAAATACATACCCATCTAAGTATTAAGGCCACAGATAACCCCTGAAGATGCCCAAAAAACAGAAGCAGATGACCATATCTGCACATGTCCAGAAACGAGATAAAGTGACTGAGGCAAATGAGCTGGAAGTAGACCTACACTCCATACTGGAAGATGGGCAGGCTTTGGAAATGGCGGAGAAGGAATTCAGAAAAATTATTATAAAATGTATCAAAATACTATACAGTGGAGTTGAAAAAAATAAGGAAGAGGTCAGGAATGCATTTAAGAGTATGGGGGGAAAGAAAGAGTCCCCACTGAATAGCTGTCATCTTGTCTGGATGGGTCTGGTGAAAAGAGATGGGGATACGATTAGTAAGATTCAATAGTGACTAACTGTTATCATGACTAATCGCGACTGTCACAATTGTAAAGGTAGAAGTTTTGTAACAAAGAAAAGGGGAGTGGTTAATCTTACAGTCCAGAAACAGAGAACCCTAGGACCACCAAGAGAAGAACATACAAGCAGAATGCCGGACCTTATCCAGAGAAGCAGCAGTACCAGAGATGGAGGCAGAGATGGGGGCATGGAGAGGAAGAGCGGATGTAGACTGTAGATTCATGGACTAAGACGAGAAGGACTAAGAATTGGTGGCCAGAAGCAGACTTGCAGAATATGCTCTTTGGAGATGTAAATTATTATATATGCCTGAGTGGTTTTTTTTGTTTGTTTGTTTGTGTGTTTTTTAAGAAGCTTAAGTGGATAGAGAGAAATACTGTTAACTGATGGTACATGGAGGGGATTATAATCAATGTAATGAAACAAGGTATATGATTTGTTGACTGTAAAACTGATGATATGCCCTGTAAACGTTCACTCAATCCTCAATAAAAACCTTATTAAAAAAAAAAAATACCAGGTTTCAAAAAGTTCTTGTAAAAATTCCATTATCTTATCATTCTATTTTTCCATGAATTTTCTGAAGTCCCCTCACACACCCTGCTCACAAAACTGGGTCCAAAACAATTCTCAGAACAGATACTTGCTCAAGATAAACTGTTGAATTATGCATGTCCTTCTTGTGGTCACATAAGGTGGGTCTAATGATTGTTTCGAGGCCAGTTGTACCCAATCAAATAGCTACTTCATAACTTTATAAAATTTTTAGAAATGTATGTAATCTTTTACCAATCAGATGTAGCCTCACCCAATGTTGTAACCATTACCTAAAAGTTAACCACTGCCTTTTTATTGAAGTTCCTTGTATTTTCTTATAAAAACTCCCTGAATGCTCTCTTCCTCATATCATTTAATTCTGAATCTTCTAGACCTTTTGACTTCCAATTCACAAAACATTTTTTTTCTATGATTTCAATAAATCTTTGCTTTAATTTAAACAAAGATTCTAGTTTGGTCTTTGACAGTAACAATGTTTACTTTGTGCCAGCAGTATCTGGGACTACACGAGTGGTCAAAACATACAAAAATCCTTGCCTTCATGAGGCTGATATTTTAGTAGGTTTGGTGGGGGAGGCGGGTGTGCCGTGGAGACGGTTCTGACTCATGGTGTCCCTGTATAGGGCTTCTGACGCTGTAAATCTTTATGGGAGCAGAAAGCCTCATCTTTCTCTGGAAGAACTGCTGGTAGTTTCGAACTGCTGACCTTGAGGTTAGTAGCCCGACTCATAACCACTACGCTACCAAAGCTTCTTTCTAGTAGGCTTAGAGAGCCACTGTAGTCAATGTCAGGTTTCGCTTCTAGATTCTAAATCCCTAGAGGACGAATTCTGGGTCACACTCAACTTTGGCTCCTCTACACACTTGAGAGAACTTTGCACTATAAACTCAATAAATGATCAAATAATGAAAGGATATACTGGACATTCAGTTTTTTTGTGTGACCCTGATTACTGTACTTATTTATCAATTTTTGTCCACTTAATCTATATCTTTCAGTTTTTCATTTTTATGATTTCAGCTTACAAAACGCTGAAGATGAAAAAAAACAACAGAGGTTTAGAATGTAGTAAAGAGAAACAAGCTATAGAAGGAAAAAATAAACATTTCATCTGCTGCATTTAAAGCGCTGTACTTTAGTACTTTGGTAAAGTGCTTGGTAAAGTGGAGGGCTGGAGAAAAGAGGAAGACCCCCAGCAAGATGGATGGGCACAGTGGCAGCAGAAATGGGCTTCAGTGTAGCAACAATTGTGAGGTTGGCGTAGGACTGGGTGGTGTTCGTTCTGTTGTGCATAGGGTCACTATGGGTCAGTTATCGACTCAATGGCACCTAATAACAACAATACTGCAGCCATATATATTAGTGAAAACAATGAGTGAATTCTTTTAAGTAGCCTTTAGAACATATTCCAATACAATATTTCTTGCTTGACTTGTGTGTGCCTTCTAAACAGTTCAAATAATGATTTATTAATCATAAATTAATATTGTTTTATGTTGTTAAATGCTGTCATCAGTTTCTACCAATATTAATATAATATTTTATGATGTTACTAGAACATGATACATTATATTCTATTAGTATATTAATAGTATATTAATGTAGGGCTATTAATAAGGGTCAAAATATATATCATATTATATTGTATTCCATTATATATCATATAACATATTATATTAATATTACATTAATTTATTTTCAAGAAAAGTAACAAGAAATCCTGTTTGCCAACTTAGAAGAAGTATAAGTTGTTGTTTCTAAGTGTCATTGAGTTGATTCTGACCCATAGTGACCCTGTATAGGGTTTCCAAGGAGCAACTGGTGAGCTTGAACCACCAACCTTGAGGTTCAAACCAACTTCACAATCCAGGGCATTAACCCATACCACCACACCAGGACTCTAGGAAAAAAACATATATACCTTAAATTCTAAAGATTTTTCCAAAGCTAGAGATAACATTTCATTTTACTTATTTTAAGCTCATACTAGAAAATGAAATCAAGATTTTTTTTTAGTGTTGATAGAACTCCTAGTTAACATTGGACCACGTACAGCTTCTATATGGATTCTTCCTCAATTTACAGCTATTGATTTTTTTTCTCCTTTATTTTTCTTTTCTCTTAGAAAATATACTATTCTGATATATTCAAATTTTACATAAAAATGAAACTGATGGAATAGAATAAGGTTTGAATGCTCTGAATATCACTACTCTTCTCTCCCCTTGCCATGCAACTCTTCTTTGCTCACATAAAATCAGTGGGAATGTCACTGGAAATGTGGCTCCACATGAGTTTCTCAAGGTCAGCTGTCAGCAACCCCTCTTCCAGGTACTAAATGACACTGCCTCTCTCCTAATCAGAAAGCTATACAAATTGTTCTCAACAGGGTAAAACCATGAGATATTTATAAACTCTGTTATTATCAGTAAAAAAAAAAAAAATTTAGGTGAGAAGCGAGGACAAAAGAGTAGTGAGGCTTTCCACGGATAAAATACAAACAAGAAGTTGAGATCAGGAGCAAACACGGTCAGTAGCAAGGTCTTTTCTTAGGACATTGTTGCCTTTTTATTTCATTTTTAATATCCGGCTACAACTACTATAGTGCCTGAATGATGAGAACAAAGCTAATTTAAGCTTCCCTCTCCCCAAATATACAAAACTACTGGTGGAAGTTCAAAACTTGATCAACCTGGCCTTCAGTTATTTAAATTCTTTCCTCTGGCTTCCTTACTTCTCCCACTGATATAGTTTCCTCCTCTTGGTAACTCTGCTTCTAGTAAAAATACTGCAGTGCAGCTGAGATGCTAGTGTTATGACTGTAAATTACATTTAGGGATGCTTTTGCTGCACTTCAGTCTGGAAGCCAAGGTTTATTTCTGTTTGAATCCACAGTCTGTGTTTGCCAGGTAGACAACAGATTGTTACATGGGTGCCTTTGACCATCTGGATTTGTAGGCATTCCAAGCCAACACTTATGAGGCCATGATTAGGAAAGCAACAATATATTCCCCTCTAATTAACCACCAAAAACCCTAACAATTTTAGTTTCACATGGTAATGCTGATTCTTTAAACTCCTCATAGATTCACTATTTGGAAAGTTTTATTCATTCTGTGAATAATGGTTTAATAAAGTCTAGGAGGTAGGTGAAAAACATGACCAATGTAACATACTCTTAAAATCAAAAGTGTCACTACTCTTCAAAATGTAATCAGACCTTTCTGTACATAAGTAACTCAGAAGACATTTGTGATTTTAATATGTAACAAGCACTGAGCAATCCAACGAGAGGATTACCAAATAAATATATATAGCATCTTCCTTTAAATGCTTCTTAAACTACATGGGAGAATAAAGATATACAATTTATTACATAAAATTTATATATAAATAATAATTTATAAGGACTCCTAGTGCAATTCTATGGGATAAAGCACTGGACCTCAAGGTTGGTTTGAACCACAGATTGGTGGTTCAAACTAACCAGCCGCTCCTTGGAAACCCTATACAGCAGGGGTGGGGAACCTTTTTACTGCCCAAATTTATAGCATCATTCATGGGCCATACAAAATTATCAACTTGAAAACTAGCCTGCTATATTTGGTCAAACATTTAATTAACTCACCCCAATGTGATGGCTAAGGAGCTCTGGAAGTGTAGTGATTACGAATCGGGCTGCGAACCTCAAGGTCAGCAGTTTGAAACTACCAGCTGTTCCGCGGGAGAAAGATGAGGCTTTCTACTCCTGTAAAGATTTACAGCCTCAGAAACCCTATACAGGGTCGCTACGAGTAGGAACCGACTCCATGGCACACAACAACAACAACGTGACGGCTAAGAAGCTCTGGTAGCGTAGTAGTTACGAATCGGGCTGTAAACTGCAAGGTCAGCAGTTCGAAACTACCAGCTGTTCCATGGGAGAAAGTTGAGGCTTTCTGCTCCCGTAAAGATTTACAGCCTTGGAAACCCTGTACAGGGTCGCTATGAGTCGGAACTGACTCCACAGCACATAACAACAAACAACAATGTGATGGGTGGGAATCCTGGTGTGGCACTGTGGGTTAATGCACCAGAGTGCCAAGCTGTCTGAACTACTAGGATGATAGTTCAAGCTCACCAACTGCTCCTCGGAAACCCTATACAAGTTCGCTATAGGTCGGAACCAACTCGACGGCACTTAAAAACAACAAATGCGATGGCTATGACTGCTAGTGTAGTGTTGTGGGTAAATGTGCTGGACTGAAAAGTCAGTTTGAACTGCAAGGCTGGAGGTTCAAGCTCACCAGCCGCTCCTCAGAAACCCTATTCAGGGTTGCTATGGGTCAGAATCAACTCGACAGCACTTACCAACAACAAATGTGATGGCTGGAACTGTGGCAGGGCCAGACCAAATGATTATGAGGTTCTTATATCAACCCTGCACAGGGTCACTATGAGTCAGACAGACTCAACAACACTCAGGACAGTTAATGTATAATGGAAAAGATCATATGAGAGAAGAAATAAGTGTGTTTGTACATATATGTTGTTGCTGTGTGCCATCAAGTTGGTTCTGACACATAGCAACCCTGTATAGGGTTTCCAAAGAGCTGCTGATGGGTTTGAACCACTGACCTTGTAGTTAGCAGTCCACTGCTTGTCCTACAGAGCGCCACACTACAACAGCGTATATGACGGGGCTTCAAAGAGTACTGGAAAAAAATTCCATTACCTTTTAATTCCACTTCTACATGAAATTTCTGAAGTCCTCTTGTATATACTTATCTATGTGTCTATGAAGTTGGTGATTATATGCTAAGATGATACAGATAAGATTTATTTTAGTAAGTAAAAATAATTAAAGGGCAGAAATGTTTGGCAAAGGCTTCCCAAAACAGAACTCTGGCTGAGGAGAAAAATACACAGTTAGGGGTTGGATTTTTTTAAATAAGGAAAGCTTGACATTGATAGGACAGACAATAAAGAGCAGCTGAAAGTTCTTGAACAGAAAGTCTCATTATTAAAGCAGTTATTTAAAGACAATGCATCTGACAGAAGTAATAATGAAGACCAAGGCTCAGAAAAGGAACAAACAGATGAAACTCATCTGCAAAGTCACGTGTTTAAAGACTGTAATGATTTCAGTCATGAGCCCTAATTTTCTCTGGATGGTAAAAATATAATCTGTCAGTTCCCTGAGGTTGCCTCTTCCATCTGGGAGCACAAACAAAGGCATGGTGCTAATGCATTGAGTGTTTTGGTGGTGCAAAAGAATGTCTGGTTCTTGGCCATCATCCACACAGGCTGTCCTGTGCTCTCACCCACAATGGTCCTCTTGGATGGCTGGCTCACTGTCTATCTTAGGGCCCCTCTTGGACACATGGGAGTCCAGGCATGGTAGGATAGACATTGGACCGCAAAGTTGGTTTGACTGCTTGATTGGCAGTTGAAAGTCTCCAGCTACTTGAAAACCCTACACAGGGTCACTATAAGTTGAAACTGACTCCCTGTCCGTTAGTGGAGGCTTTGTGATGCTGAACAGGTTTTAGCAGAACTTTCAGAGTAAGACAGACTAGGAGGAAAGATCTCGTGATCTACTTCTGAAAATCAGCCAAAGAAAACCCTGTGGATCACAATGCTCTGCTACCATTTTGCATGGGGTTGACTTGATGGCAGTTAACATATTCGATGCTCGGGAAATCATTCTCCTACTTTCCATGGAGCTCTGGCAGTGTAGTGGTTATGAGTCAAACTGCTAACTTTATGGTCAAGAGTTCGAAACTACCAGCTGTTCCCATGGGAGAAAGATGAGGCTTTCTGCTCCCGTAAAGATTTATAGCCTCCGAAAACTTATACAGGGTCGCTGTGAGTCAGAACTGATTCCATGGTACACAACCACCATTAACCTCTTCTCAGGAGAGACTTCTAAGAGGTCTCAGACTTTTCTCTCACACAGCCATTTTTATTACACAGGACAATTTTGGGATCTGTTTAAGAATAGGACACAGGTCATCTCTGTTCTATATACCCTCAACCTATATGGGTTCTATTATATCACCCCAGTCTCCCAGGGTTCAACTTAGAGACTAAGGGTCACACCCTTTCTTAGGTAAGTACTCCAACTTCTTTCTGCCTTTTCCACCAACTCTCCCCACTACCACATTCCTGGAGAATCCTTTCTGGTTGGGGGAATCCTGGTTCCTACATTATCATGAATTTGCTATGACTGGAGCTTTGAATTCCCTCAGACTTTGGATTTTCTCAATCCAAAAACCTAAATTTTGGAAGTACAAGTGTATTTTCACTATTGTCTAATCTGCAAAATCATTTCTTCTTTAAATCAATGCAACTGCCTAAATGGAAGGTAATGGTAAGAGGCAAAAAGCAATGCTGGGGTAAGGTGTATGACCCTTAGCTACTATTTCAAAAATTATTCCACCACGCTATTTAGGAGGTTATTGCTGGGAGTCCTGGTGTGGCGCTGTGGGATAATGCGCTGGACTACAAAGTCAGTTTGAACTGCAAGATCAGTGGTTCAAATCCACCAGCCACTCCTCAGAAACCCTATATAGGATCACTATGAGTCGGAACCAACTCGAAGGCACTTAACAACAACAGACAAAGATGATCTAAAGGTTCAGTGGCATACTGAATATGCCACTGAATAACGGGAAAAAAGATTAAATAAGAAATTCCGTGAAACAAAGAATTAACAAGATTTTGTTTGTAGAACAGAGGGACAAAGGTGGAGCAGAAATAAACTTGAGGGGCTGGATAGAGGTCATGTCCGTAGTTAGTCATTGGGCATATTATCCATGTCAGAATCAACTCAATGATACTCCCCACCCCAATTACCAGGTCCAAACCCCCCTCCCATTGATATGGAGTCAATTGCAACTCATAGCAACTTTATAGGACAGAGTACACCAGCTGTTTCTGAGTTCTGTAAGTCTTTAACAGTAGCAGAATGCCTTATCATTTTCCCGCGGAGTGTTTGCAGTCCAACTCTGGTCTAGCAGTTCAATACTTTACCCCTGTAACCGCCAGGACTCCTCCATTTACAATTTACTCATGCCAAATCCATTCCTTCTCCCCTACACCATTGACCCTGCCCTTCAGGACAGCAATCTCTTCTCTGGACCATTTATAACACTAACAAACAAAACCAAATCCATTGCTGTCAAGTGGATTCTGACTCATGGGGACCCTGTAGGGCAGAGCAGAACTGTCCCATAGGGTTTCCAAGGATGCATTCTTTACAGAAGCAGATGCCCAAATCTTTCTTCTGTGGAGCGACCAGTGGTTTCATACCGCTGACCTATCATTTAGGAACGGAATGCTTAACCAGGGCTTTGTTGTTATTGCTGGTAAGTGCCTTAGAGTCAGTTCTAACTCACAGTAACCCTGTATAGTGTTTCCAAGGCACAGCTGGTGGGTTTGAACCACCAACCTGGAGATTCAAACGAATCTTGCTGTGCAGTGCTTATCCTACAGAGCCATGTGATGGTCAAACAGAGATAGTGTGTACACTGGTGCTGAGCACGGACCCCATTAACACAATGCCTTGTTCTCAGTCCTGACCCCACCATGCACTTGGCCAAGTTACTTAATTCCTGAGATTTAGTGTCTTCATCTATAAAATGCTATTAAGAGGATTAAATGACTATACATGAAAAGTGCTTAGACTGCTGCTGCTACACCGTACTTGTTAGGTATATGCTAATTGAAGTTGTTGTTGTTGCTATAGTGTGCCCTCGATTCTGATCCAACTCACAGTGACCTGGTATAGGGTTATGAGAGCAGCTAGTGGGTTTAAACTGCTGACCTTGCGGTTAACACGGTTAACAGACTAGTGTTTATCCTACAGCGCCATACCGAGGCTCAAAGCAACAAGAGTAACCAGAATTGCCAATTTCTCTCCTACCCCAATAAATTTACACCTTAAGTTTCTTAAAACTCATTTTTGATGAGCCCTCTTCCCTTAGTCAATCCCTACTCTAAAATGTCAGATCCTCTCTGAAGTCTTTCTACTATACTTCGTATAAACTCCTATTATTAAAATGTTTAGAAGAACAAACAAGATGG
>NW_006408527.1:3492688-3516455 GCF_000296735.1 Chrysochloris asiatica | reverse complement strand
ATAGAAGAATTGATGCATTTAAATTATGGTGTTGGAGAAGAATATTAAAAGTACCATGGACTACCAGAAAAAACAAGCGAAGAAGCTTTCACTGGTTTTGGTTCACTAGAAAACCCAGCCTAAGACAATCCCCAATGAGACAGACTTGACTACAACAAAGGGCTCAAACAACAATAATTGTGAGGTCTAGAAAGTGTTTCGTTTTGTTATAAATAGGACCCGATGAGTTGTAACCTACTCTAGGGTATCAATTTACAATAGGGATTAAGACCTGTTACCTAACATGGGGGCCATGTTTCAGCTACTGCACCTTACACTGTCTGTGTGTATGTTCATCTTTTCATCTTTAACCAGGCTCTCTCGGAGTCCTGGTGTGGTGCTGTGGGTTAATGCGCCGGACTGCAAAGCCATTAAATTGCAAGGCTGGCCGTTTAAGCGCACCAGTTGCTCCTCAGAAACCCTATACAGGGTTGCTATGGTTCAGAGCTGACTCGACAGCACTTAACAACCATAACAGTATAAGGAATCCTTGTGTGGTGCTGCAGGATAATGCACTGGACCACAAGGTTGATTTGAACTGAATGGTCGGTGGTTCAAACCCACCAGCCACTCTTTGGTAACCCTATACAGATTTGTTATGAGAGTCAACTGACTCCATGGCACTTAACAACAACAACAAAAATCACAGTAGAGGGAGTGAGGTGGCTCTGTAGGCTATGAACTAGCCTGCAAACCACAAGAATGGCAGATTGAACCCCACCAGCTAGCTGCCACATGGGAGGGAGATGAGGTGTTCTGCTCCTACAAGGAGTCAGAGCCTACAAAAGCTCGCTCTGAGCTGGAATTGACAACATCACAGTGTAGAGGAGCTCTGATGGTACAATGGTTAAGCACTTGGCTGTTAAACAAAAGGTCTGTGGTTTAAATCCACCATCTGTTTCTTAAGAAAAAATGTGGCAGTTGGCTTCCAAAAACACTGCATACTTGGAAGCCCTATTAGCAGTTCTACTCCACTCCATCCTTTGTCAGAATCAACTCAATGACACACAACATCACCACACTGGAAGCACATGATCTTTATCCAATAAATGAAATGCATGCAGAGGTATAAATATACCACTGTCTACATGGTATTCTTTCTTTGCTAAGGTTTCCTTTCCTTAAACTAGAGCTCTTTTTCATGTGTGAATTTGTGGTTGGAAAGTCACTGTACTCACGAGTTATGAAGTTCAAGGTTAGAGAAACTTAGCAAAATGGGTCTTCTTCCTTGTATCACGTCTTCTTCAGAATGAACTCCCTTCTAACGCCATTCCTTCTAAGTCATGGGGGTGGAGAAGGCGGATGGCCCTGGCAGCTGGAAGGCGACTTTCACGGAATGTGAGAACGCTGTGTGGCAGACTGACAAGCATGAGCTGTATTCAGAGTGCTGTCATCGGTCATCCCTGGGATGGTTTCTTGCCATTTGTTGACTGTTTATTTTAAACCCAGTTTTCTTCGTAATTTAAGCTCCTAAATTCACGGCTATTGCTTCACTGGCATTTCCCCATCTCAAGTCACTTGAGTTCAGCCCAAGCATTTTTCCAAAATGAGGCTGTTTCTTTTCCTGTGTTTTCAAATCATAGTCAACTTCACCTACAAGAATAAGTCTGTTCCAGCTCTCACTTACCTGGAAAAACAATTCAGGAGCTATGTTATTTATTTATATATATATATACATATTTTTTTTTGAGTGGTCTAAGTATTATTACCCAGTGAAACAGAAAAAATTATTGCCAACAAAAAAGTAAATAAGTAGGTTATTTTATGCAATTAATCCTTGAAAGAGTAAATCATTTATTGTATTAAAACTGTTTATTTCCTTCTATGTCTTTTTTTATGGTGCCTTTTGTTGTTATTGTTAAGTACCGTGGAGTCGGTTCTGACTCATAGCAAACCTGTATAGGGTTTCTGAAGAGCAGCTGGTACCTAGAGTACCCAGAAATCAGAATATTAAAAAACACTGTAGTCTATTTTATAATTAAATGTGATAGGTGCACATATCCATGAATATGCTGGAAAACATGAAATTGTATATGTTCAATAAAATGGTATAGTATGTAAATTATACCTCTATAAAGCTGTTTAAAACAACATAACTATATGGTCCAAGAGTTTACATCCAAGTCTTGCCTGGGTAGAAGTGTATTCAGGTAGCATGACTAGAGTTGTTGTTGTTGTTGTTAAGTGCCATCGAGTTGGTTCTGACCCATAGTGACCCTGTATAGGGTTTCCAAGAAGCGGCTGGTGAGCTTGAACTGCCAACCTTGCGTTCAAACCGACCTTGCAGTCTAGCACACTAACCCACAGTACACACCAGGACTCCATGACTATGGTAATACTTATCTAATACAGTATCCCAAAACCCTTCAGATTCTGTTACTTACAATAAAGTCCCACAACCTGGCCAACAGGTCTACTTAACTCCTAACATCATCCTGAATTACATTACCTCTCCTGTTGTGTTCAAGAGACTTTTAGTTTTCCATATAGCATTTTATCTGCCAGTGGAAGTTTGCATATGCTGTTTACCTACTTAGCATGCTAAAGGATTAGCGATCCTTTAGATTTTAGTTCAAACGTGGCTGTCTCTGGAAAATATTTCCAGATTACATCAAATACTCTATGATTGACGACCTTCATAATTAAGACCACTTACAGTTTGTGTTTGTGCACCCATTTAACATTTTGTACAAACCACTGGTGTGGTGCTGTTGGATAAGCACTGGACTTCTAATCACAAGGTTGGCAATTCAAACCCACCAGCCTCTCCTTGAAAACACTACAGAGGGTTGCTATGAGTTAGAATGGACTGTACAGCACTTAACAACAAACCACTATATTTAACCCAACCCCCGCAAAAAACATATTCATTGCCACTAAATCGATTCTGATTTATGGAGAGCCCTGTGAATCGGGCTGCTAACTTGAGGGTCAGCAGTTCGAAACTACCAGCTGTTCCGCTGGAGAAATATGAGGCTTTCTGCTTCCGTAAAGATTTATAGCAGAAACCCTGTACCGGCTTGCCATGATTCCGACTCCACGGCACATAACAACAACAACATGTGTTATAGAGAATAACTTCTCCAAAGGGTGTTTCTTGTAATCTTTATGGAAGGAGACAGACAGGTCTTTCTTCTGCAGTGCCACTGGAAGAATTCAAACCACCAACCCTTAAGTTAGTAATGGAACACAAACCACTTGTGCCACCCAGGATCCTTCTAAATAACTCAGTGAATGGTATTTGCTACACTGACGTTAAGGCTAGTCCGGGCCTCAAATCCAAACTGATTTAGGTTTGAGACCAAATTCTGCACTTGCTTTAGAAATTATTCTGAGGTTTAGTTTCCCAACTCATTGAGTGGCTGGAAGATGAACTGAGATAATGTGTTTAATGCACTTAACACAATGTCAGGACTATAATATTCAATAACTAATGATTATTATTGGATTCCTGGTATGGCACTGTAAGATAATGTACTAGACTGCTAATCACAAGGTCAGTGGTTCAAGCCCACCATCCATTTTTAAGAAACCCTATAGAGTCACTATGAGTTAGAAATGACTTGGCCACACTTAACAACACAACAATGATTATTAGATTATGAACTTTTCTGCTGCCAGTACTAATGGATTTCTAGTCTGTTTATCCTTCATTTATGCATTTTAAGATCACTATGTGCGTAGTCAAGAAGCGTGTTGGCTCTGTAGGATAAACACTAAACGGCCAACCACAAAGTCAGTTGTTCAAACCCACTAGATGCTCCATGGGAGAAAGATGTAGCTTTCTGCTCCTATAAAATGTATAGCCTCAGAAACTCTATAGAGGGTGGTTATGAATCAAAACTGACTTAAGCACACTTGATCAATGCTTATTAAAACGCATAAATGAAATTATATCCATGATGCCCTTTCCATGCAGGAGGGCCACGGGCTTAATCATTTTGCCATTAATATTGGCATTTTATTCAAGTACCCCAAATTCACGAATCTTAACATATTCATCTTTGTCTTTGCTAAACTAGTCAAATTATTATCTCTAATTATAGGTAACATCAAGATTTGAAGTATTAATGCTTTCTGCTAAATTCTCTCTTCACACTTAATAGTCTTCACTGAATTGATACCAACTCCAGTCTTCACACAAGCCTACGTGGGACAGAGGTTCTTTGACCCTTTTCATACAAATAAAAGCAGCCCTGGACAAACAATGGGTTAAGCACTGGCTGCTAACCGCAAGGCTGGCAGTTCAAATGCAGCATGACTCCATGGGAGAAAGATGAGGCAGTCTATGCCTGTAAAGACTTACAGTTTTGGAAACCGTGCAGGGCAGTTCTACTCTGTCCAGTGGGATAGTTGTGAATCAGGAGGGACTTCATGGTAATGGGTTTGAGTTCTTATGCAAATAACAACAATAATGGCTCGTATATGTGTGTGACTTATGATTGGCATGGTTCTATGAACTTCCAGTGACTCACAGTGTAACTGACTTGCCTAAAATGAGTAGTCAAGCCAGACCGTAAATTCTAGAAGTCTTCTGGCCACAGCATCACACTGTCCTCCAACCAGTCTAGATTCCCTAAAACGTAAAGTTTTCCGCAGCTTCCTCTAAAGTAGTCACAGTACACTGGTGTTGGTGTCACCAGGGTGGCACCTCCCCCCCTTCTATCCCTCCCCCTGTCTCCTGTACCTTTCCATAAAAAATCCTTGGTAATGTTTATAACCCAAATTCAATCACAGAATAAGATGTGATATAGTTACAAATTCCTTAACTGTGATAGCTCTTGAATTACATAAATACTGACAATAAAATTACTTTTACAATCTTTCAACATTGATTTACATTATTAGTGATGGTATTAGTAACTGGGTGAAAGTCTGTTTTTTGTTTTCCCCCTTTACTTACAACTTCATTCCCCTAATACTAATCACCAGAAACTTTGACAAAAACCAGAAACTATAAAAACACCAGCAGCAACTTAAACAAAAGCGTGTGCTTTGTGCACATTATTGTAGTGCACACAAAGGCATATGAAAGCATCATTGTCATTGAGTAACACTGACAGATGACCGGAGTGCATTAGAGGGTTCAAAAAAAAGCAAACAAATTAGCTTAGAGTTTTAGCCTTGTGGATACAGGTAAGCTAGATTTACGAAGTTTGTGTTGCTATTAACTAAGGGCAGGGATCTTTTATAAAAAATAGCAAATTTCTGCTAAAATTGCACAACAATGTTCTAGGCAGTCATTTGGTGTCACCCCACCCCCACATCACTCAGTGGAGTTCTCATGTGCCACCTCCAGTGATGCCACTGCATATTATGCAGACATTGGGTGAGCTCAGGTGACCAACGCATTCTACTTCTACCTAAATAATCACGTTCTACTGAGGGGCAGAAGGAGCTCTGGCAGCGTAGTGGTTACAAGTCAGGCTGCTAACCTCAAGGTCAGCAGTTAGAAACTACCAGCTGTTCCTCGTTAGAAAGATGAAGCTTTTTGCTCCTTAAAGAGTTACAGCCTCACAAACCCTATACAGGGTCACTATAGGTCAGAACCAACTCCAGGGCACATCACCACTGCGGGGCAGGGGCCAAACTACATTCACACTGAAAACTCTAGTTGAAAGCTTCATGGAACACATCCTTGGTTATATACCCAATTCATTGCAGAAAGGCAATTCTGATTGGTAGTGACCCTACCGGACACAGTAGAACTGCCCCACCTGGATCTTTACAATTAGTGTTTGGATATCTTTACGGTGGGTTCGGACAGTTAACAGTCAAGCGCTTAACCTCCGCGCCACCCGGGCTCGTTTGGAAATATAATACCCACCAACTCTCAGCACAAACTTTTTTTTTTTTAACTGACGGTGCTCTTTCCCAGTTTCTCTTCCGTGCTCCTGAATCGCTCCTATGGTTTTTGACAAGGACATTTAAGAACGTAGGGTGGAGGGACACCTGCATTCCTCTGAATCTGGAGGGTCATCCAGATTATCCCGGGGTGGCCTCGGATACCCGCCCTCCTAGGCGACCCTGGTCCGCCCACCGGCGAGGGGACCGTGTCCCAATCGCCCCGCGGAGGCACTACGGAGCGGCAAACTCCTTACGCCGTCCTCCTGAGAACCGCAGGAGTGCAGCTCTTTGTTGCTGCCACACCGGAAGCGGTCCTGGAGACGGCGGCGGCGGAGGGTCCAGCGCGTGCAGGGGCGGGGCGCCGAGCCGATGCTCCCCCCACCCCCCGGGGGCGCGCGAGGACCGGGCGGGGCCGCCGTCCCTTCCGGGGAGCGGGCTGCTGTCTCGGCGTCCGCCAAACGGCTTCCCACCCCGCCCCCCGCAGCTCAGTGACGCTTCTCCAATAACAGCTCACGGGGAGCCGCAGCTCCTGGCACAGCCGGAGCCCAGCGCCCCTCCGAGCCGGCCCAGCCCGCGCGCCGCCGCCTCGCTGCCACCATGTGGGCAGACGGCGATGGCGGCCTGGAGAGGTTCTGCAGCCCGGGCAAGGGCCGAGGGCTGCGGGCCCTTCAGCCCTTCCAGGTGGGAGACCTGCTCTTCTCCTGCCCGGCCTACGCCTACGTGCTCACGGTCAACGAGCGGGGAAACCACTGCGAGCACTGCTTCGCCAGGTAGGGCGGCTTGGCGGAGCGGAAGGGAGTCCGGAGCGCCGCGCTGGCGGCTCAAACCGCGGCGGGAGGAAGTGTGGGAGGTGCGCGGGGTCCTAGCGCCGGGAGGCTCCTGGCAGGGGAAGGGGTGGGGGGTGGGCCGGGCGCGTCGGTCGGTGAGCTTTAATCCCGCGCTGGGCGGTGCCACGTGCTTTAGCAAAAAGCAGCCAAGTTCCCGCCGCACGCTCCGCAAGGCACGTTGTCAGAGCTGTTCTCGCAGGATGTGTAAACCCGAGAGTGCACGTTACTGCCCTTAAACGTGGGCGCAGAGCCAGGTTTGTCCCAAGCATGGGCATGCGCTGCCCACTCGGGTATTTGGCAACGGGTCTCCAGATTGTGGCAGCTACAGTGTGTCTTCTCTAATTTGTGTTCACTGCGGTGCGTATCTCTTCTCCACAGCCCAGCCTTGCCTCAGGCTTGGCGTTTTCTCCGAGGAATTTAGTGACTTACTTTCATAAAAAATTATGTGGCCCCTGTTAATTCTTACACTTAATGTTTGGATAGAAGCCTGACTACACGCCCTGGATTCTCAGGGGTTGCACTGATTTGGAATTAGGAAAACATGGTTACTGCAGAGTGTGTGGTTAGAGACTATTTAATTGCAGCATATGATGTGTGTATTTACACCCACCCACACATAACGACATCCTCGAACTGTATGACAGTTTCAGAGCTGGAAAACACAGTGGAAATCATCATTCATAACCTATCTTTCTCCATTTTATGGATGAGAACGCTGAAGCCCAGAGACGTGTGATTGTATAAAGTTATATCCATAATTAGGGAAAAGAAGCTTACTCTCATGTTTCTGCCCATTTCCCACATAGTTGTTGTTAAGTGCTGTGGAGTTGATTCCGACCCGTAGCTACCCTGCATCGGAGAGCTGTTGAGCTTGAACTGCCAACTTTTCAGTTCAAACGGCTTTTCAGTCTGGCGCATTGACGCACAGCGCCACACCAAGACGTCTTGCTAGTTTTGTTAGCAACTCTAGTTAGTTGCTGCTAAGTTTACTGAGGTAGGAGGCAAGGTTTCTACTATTCTTTGTGGAAGGGAACTTGCTTAAGTTACTTTGAACCTCAGTTTTTTCATCTTTGAAATGGAGATCCCGTAAGTAGACTAGACCTGAGGCATTGCAGATAGGTACATTTTGAGTACATTCCTTGTGTCTACCGTACGCGAAACTACTACATCTCAGAGACCTGTGTATCTTACTCTACAATAAGATGTAGAAAAGGAAGGGACAAAGGCTAAATATTATAGTAATCTTGCCTAGACTCCCTGCCAGAACTGTCTTCCACTTGGGGGACCTGGAAAGGAACTAGACACAGAATCATGCAGTGGGCAGATTCAGGGCTGTATGTGATGTGGCTCTTTGAATTGGTGAGCCAAGAGCTAAAGGGTCATGGCACCACTTTGCGACATTTGAGTGAAGTGAGCATTGGGTTTTCCCAAAGTTAAAAAGACTGCTGTGACTGGTCCCTTGATCTTCTGAGCCTTGCTGTGGCTCAGAGTCTGCAGCAGTGTGGGTGTCTGCAATGGCAGGAGCAAAGCATTTCCCCCTATCCCAGAAGGAGCCTTCCTCAGGATCCTGGTTACTCCTGAGTCATCTTGTGAGGTAAGGACATAGATGCCAGGCACTAGTAGGTACTCACATAGCGGGTGCCTGACCACACCTCCAGTGAATTAAAGATCAAATCCCTCTGGGTTCAGAGGGAAAAGAGGAACAGAGCGATTCTTTTTAGCTATGAGTCTCTTAACCAGATCTACTACACACCCTCAGCCCTAGAACATTAACATACAGTCCCATGCAACTTCATATCAGTCAACCACAGTTATTCTGCCATATGTAATTAGAGTTTGCTTTTTACCTCTTTTCTTTCATTTTTTCTGACATTTGTTCGTGTCATTACCGTGCATGGGGTTTCCGAGGCTGTAAAATTTTATGGGAGCAGAAAGCCTCATCTTCCTTTCACGGATCGGCTGGTTTCGAACTGCTGCTCGACTTGTAACCAATGTGCTACCACATCTCCGTGATTTGCCTAGCAGAGCTTTTTTTTCTTTTAATTCACATCCAGAGTCAGTTTCCTCTTTCTCCACATTTGAAATAAACTAAAATAATATATAATACCTAGGATACTTATGACATTAGAAGTGTCTTTGTACTGCACTCTGTCATTTTTGTTACATCTAATTTGTTATAATTAGTTATTAGATTGGTCTATAGCAGTAACATTAGTTCCTTTATCATCTATTTGTATATGGCCAAAGAATAAATCAGCTCTGCCCAGCTGTAAAATAAGAGAATGCCTCCATGGCAGGACTTCAAACCAGTTCTTCCCAGTTCAGTTAATGGCTGATGGATAATTGACTAGAACTCAGACTTGAATTTGTAAAATGTGGGTGTACCAGAACACAGAAAAATTAGCAGGTAGATACTTTGCTAGAAACTTAATTTCCCTCTTAGGAAACAAGGTGTGTGTGTGTGTCTGTGTGTGTGTTGCATGGCAACCAAATTTCTTGAACAGTAGAGTTGGAAACAATGGTTCCCGTTTCAAAGTTGGTGGCTGACTGCATCACTTTCAGACTGTGTCACTCTCCACAGTCCTGGCCTTAAGTAGCTCCTGAAAGGGTTTTCTTCGCCTCTTTGGAGTATTCTGTTCTAGGGCTTTAACCCATATATTTTTTTACTTCCAGTTGTTGTTCTGCCACATTCACATTTTACAAAATAGGGTCTGTTTTGGTTTTGCTTAATTGGCCATGACTCAGCCAGTTCCAACTGATTTGAAGCCCTGCTCTATCAGGCCTCCAAGAAGTGGGAAGTGTGTACTTATTCCTGAAGGAAAAAAAAAAAAAACACTTCAAGATAAACAAACCATGATAACAATTAATATGGAATATTCTCTGTTGACAAGGTGGGCTCAAACCACAGTTGTGAGGATGGTGTGGGACCTGACAAGGTTTTGTTCTGTTGTGCCTAGGGTCCCTATGAACCAACTCAGTGGCACTTTAACAACATAAATTGAAAAATAATAGAAACTTTCTCAGATCACAGCAGAATTGGATTCGTTCTGTTAAGAGAAATTCTTACAAAGATTTTTTCCTGGAAGTCTTAAATTTGTGCCACAGTTTGTTAGTTTGGTGGATGGTGCTTGGGAAGACATGTATCCTGTCTCTTCTGCCAGAGGGCTACTCCCTAAAAATAAGAATTTCTTCCACTTGGATGTTGTTTTGACTATACAAGTTTATATATACATGTAAAACACACAAACACACAACTTTGTAAGCCTGCTCTCCAGGTATTTTTTTTAAAGATACTTTTTACTTTAAACTTGTTATTAAGATATATTTTAACACTTGATAGTATTTATCACAGAAAGGGAGAAATCCGTTGTGTGCCAGTGTTCCATGTGCATAACCATTCTGTGTGCAGCTCTTGAGGTGGGCAGATCTTTTATTCTTTTTGTTTCTTGGTACAGGGAAGAGTCGCAAGACCCACTTAGCTCCTTAAAGTAGAAGTGTTGGGACCCAGTTTTAGTGCACTTAATTTTAAAAACAACCACTTAGGCTCACTCAAGTGGTTGTTTTTAAAATTAAAATGTTTACATGAGCAAAACACTATGATTAGCACTATTGTAGCAGTTATAAGAAATTTTTAACTAACGTCTTCTAGACTTATCCTGTACCAGTTGTTGTTGTTAAGTGCCGTTGACTCAATTCCGACTCATAGCGACCCTGTACAGGGTTTCCGAGGGTGTAAATCTTTACGGGCGTAGAAAGCCTCATCTTTCTCCCACGGAGCGGCTGGTAGTTTCGAACCGCTGACCTTAAGGTTCGCAGCCCGATTCAGTATTCATTGTTGTATCAAAGTACTTATATATTAGTTGCTCTTCATATGTACTAAGGACCATAAAGTCTCAGGGCTACGTCCTTCAGGTTCTTTGAGAGTGGCCTGTGTGCACATCAGGGGGCACCGTCCTCAGGCTGCTGTGATTCTGCCTATTATGGGAATGTTCTCTGAGAATTGTGGTCTCTAAAGGGAAAAATAGCTTCAGATGCTTTCACATTTTCATGTTCTCTGAATGAAAAATTGGACAAATGCTCTGATAGGGACTTTCCCCCTTTTTATATGTATGTATGTATATAAAATGGGTGTTGTTGTTGTTAGGTGCTGGCGAGTCTGTTCTTACTCCTGGTGACCCCCTGCACAACAGAACTACACACTGGCCAGTCCTGTGCCGTCTTCACGGTCATTGTCAAGCTTGAACCCGTTATTGCTGCAGCTGTGCCATTCTGCCCCTTCACTTTACCAAGCATGATATCCTTCTCCAGGGACTGGTCTCTCCTGACAATATGTCCGAAGTATAAGAGAGGAAGCCTGGCTGTCCTGGATTCCAGGAGCATTCTGGGTGTACTTCTTCCAACACAGATTGGTGTGTTCTTCTGGCAGATCATGGTACTTTCAATACTCTCCTGCAACACCATAACTCAGATGCGTCAATTCGTCTGTCTTCCTTAGTCACTTGTTCAGTTTTCACATGGGTATTAAGATTGAAACATGCAGACAACAGATCTCCTCTACAAAGTTAGACTGTTGTTGTTAAGTTCATTCACGTCAGTTCTGACTCATAGCTACCCTGTATAGGGTTTCTGAGGTGTGACTGACGATATTGAACTACCGACATTGTGGTTAGCAGTCCCATGCTTATTTATCCTACAGAACCACAGAATGCAAAATTTAGCTATACGTGTTAGGTAATTACAAGAATAGCTTCATGAATGAGCATCAGGCTAAAGCCACTTCTCAAACGGCAGAGGCCATGCACACCCCGATTCACCACTGAGCCAGCTGTCCATATGATACATGCTGTCTCTGTCCCTAGTCATCAGGGTTAAGTCACTTCTTAAAATCTAAGAGGACACTGTCCTTGGGTTCATAATATATTGGCATGACTGACAAAAATCACAGAACATACTAAATGTTAAACTATTGGTTTTATTATAGTTGTTGTGTGCTCTTGTGTCGGTTCCAACTAATAGTGACCCTATCTGGGATTTTCAAGGCTGTAAATCTTTATGGCAACAGGAAGCTTCATCTTTATTTTAGTTGTTGTTAAGTGGTATTGAGTAGGTTCTGACTCATAGCAACCCTATATAATGCTTCCAAGGGATGGCTGGTGGGTTTGAACCACCAACCTTATGGTTTGCAGTCCAGTGCTTGTCCTAAAGCGCCACACCCAAAAGGATATAAATCAAGATCATTACAAGGAAGAGATGCACAAGCTCGATCTGGGAAGATTCCTATGTGGAGGTGCTCAGTCTTCAGAGATATGTCACCCACCCTTTGCAGATCAAGAAACCCTCAGAACCGTAGTATTCTGAGCTTTTTATTGGCTAGTTTTGCATGAGAAGTAATTCTTGAGATCTGGTTTGGCCAGTCAGCAGCACAGATCCTCAGGTGTGGCCTGGAAGTCTCAGACTAAGGCACCCCACCCGCTCCAGTGGTTATTTCTCCAGAGCCAATGTCAAGGGCTACCTTACATAAGAGTAAAGCCAGATCATTAACTCCACAAACCACACCAAACCCACTGCCCTTGAATCCCCTCTAACTCATAGTGACTCTATCGGACAGAGTAGCACTGCGCCATAGGGCTTCCAAGACTATAAATCTTTACCAGAGCACACAGCTTCATTTTCCTCCCATGGAGCAACTGATGGATTTGAACTGCCTACTTTATACTAAGCTTCTCTGAATTCCTGTATTCTTCAGCTGTACGGTGTACACACTAGCTCCCACCCTACGCAGTTATGAGAAGTAAATGAGCTAATGGAAGGCAGCACAGACCTGGCATAGTAGGCTGTCAGAATCAGTTGAGGTTTTTTAATTGTTCATGTTTGATGAGCTCTGCTTGCTAAATGTTTGCTTAATTAGATCACTTGGTAAAGTATACTTCGGGGATATTTTTCTGGTGGGGACAGTGGGAGAGGGGTTACTGGGAAGAAAATATTGGGAATTATTGTCCAGTGTAGTCATCATTCAGATGGCACGTTGAGCCAAAACTAACACCAGCTGATCTTAAACTTGAGTCCTTCAGATTAGTGATGGAAATTTGTGTTCAATATCAGTATTTTTCAAACTCGAATGGAAATGTTATCATGAAGCTTGTTATGTGCCATGGAGTCGGTTCTGGCTCATAGTGACTTTGTGTAAGGATTCCGAGGAGTGGCTTGTAGGTTAGAACCTCCAGCATTACAGTTAGGAGTCCAGCGCTTATCACACAGCGCCACACCAAGACTCCTTAATGAGATAAAGTGACTTAGAAAAATTCCTTTCATCCAAAGTGTTTAGATACTTCAGTAGTCTCTTAGTGTGAGATGCAGCAAATATTTTGGAGAAGAGAAATGGAGGAAACCAGAATTTTCCACCTGGCAAGGATATGGTGGCTCCTCTGTGCTTTACCTTTCAGGACAATTCTTGCAGCTGCGGCAAGGAGCTATCCTGAAAGACTTCAAATGTACCAGGCGCCGCAACGCGCATACTTTTCATTTATGGGGAGCATAATTTCTGTTACAGCTTATAGGGGTTCAGTGATTGAGCTGCACTTTTGGAAATGATTTCAGATGAAAGAGACAGCACAGAGGCAGAATATCCTGAAGTGAAATTCAAACCCTGGTGAGTTAAAACCGCCTTTTAACACCTTTCCCTCCCAAAAGCAATTCCACAAAATCCTCTCAGTCAAAAAAAATCTGAAGATCCCATATAAAGTGACATTCCTTTAAATCATACTGCTCTTTGCAGCTCATAAAGCATTTCCAGATACATTCTTATTTGATCCTCCCAAGGATGTATGGTGCAGATAGAGAGCTTTATTCCATTTTACATAGGAGGAAACAGAGCCAGGGAGAGCTAAAGCGGTTTCCTTGAATTTTACTTTTTTTCTTTTTGTCAAATATCTATTGAGTGCCTCCTGTGTGCTCTGGGGGACTTGGCCAGATGTTCTTATTCCAAGTATAATTTCTCCTGTGCCCCTTCATGGCCTGAGCCCACTGTGTGGTTTGCCCATGGTGTTCTTATTTAGTGCCCCTATAACAGAAATAAAACAAGTTGTTGTTGTTATGTGCCGTCGAGTCAGTTCCGACCCATAGTGACCCTGTGTAGGGTTTCTGAGGAGTGACTGGTAAGCTTGAACCACCAACCTTGCAGTTCAAACCACCTTTGCAGTCCAGCACATTAACCCGCAGCACCACACATGTTGGTTGTTGCTGGTAAGTACCATGGAGTCGGTTCCGACTCACAGTGACCCTGCACAGGGTTTCCAAGGTTGTAAATCTTGACGGGAGCAGAACGCCTCATCTTTCTCCCGCGGAGCAGCTAGTAGTTTCAGACTGCTTACCTGAGGTTGGCAGTCCAACTCGTAACCACTGGAGGCTTTAAAGTACAGAAATCTATTTTGTCACAGTTTGTTGTTAGGTACAATCAAGTCGGTACTGACTCATAGTGACCCTGTGCACAGCAGATTAAAATAGTGTCTGGTCCTGCACCAACCTTACAATCGTTGCTACATTTGAGCCCATTGCTGCTGCCACTCACTGTGCTAGTCCATCTCATTGGGGGACTTACTCTTTTTCTCTGACCCTCCATTGTACCAAACATGGTATCTTCTCCAGGGACTAGCCCCTCCTGACAAGTCCAAAGAATGAGAGACAAAGTCTGGCCATCCTGGCTTCCAGGGAGTGTCTGGCTGTACTTCTTCCACCACAGATCTGTTTGGGGGTTTTTGGCAGTCCATGGTACTTTCAATACTCTCCTCCAACACAACAGCTCAAATGCATCAATTCTTCACGGTCCTCCCAAATCACTGTCCAATTTTTGCATGCATGCAAAGTTATTGAAAATAACGGTTAGGGGTCTAAAACTCCAAATTCAAGGCATTGGTCCTCGGAAAAGACTCATGTGGGGCTGCTAGTAAGGTGGGTGATTCAAACTCACCAGCTGCATCTCGGAAAAAGATGAGGCTATCTGCTCCCGTAAAGATGTATATAGTCTGGGAAAGTCAAAAGAAACAGGTGCTGTGGGTCAATTTGAACTTCAAAGCTGGCGGTTTAAACTCAGCAGCCGCTCCTCAGAAACTGTACTGGGTCTCCCTGAGCCAGAACAAACTGTGGCACTTACCAACGCACTTAACAATGCTGCCCGATATAGTTGTTGCTCCACCTGGTATCTATTTGACTCCTTTTAGGACTGCTTCTTTGCATAATGTGCTCTTTTTCCATCTCAAAAGTGGTTAGCTTTAACCCTAACCACCCCACCCCCACTGGAATGACCTCATTAATGTAACAAAGAAAACCTGGTCCTAAATGGAAATACATTTGTGTGTGTGGAGTCCTGGAGTGGTCCTGTAGGATCAACACTGGACACTACTAACTACAAGATGGTGATTCAAACCCACCAGCCTCTCCTGGGAAACCCCATGCAGGGTCACTATGAGTCAAAACTGACTCAGTGGCACCTCTAACAACAACAACAATATTAAACATACATATATATATATATATATATTATATATATGTATGTTTAATATATATATATATATATGCTGTTGTCGTCCAGTCAATTCCCACTCATGGAGACCCCATGTGTTGGTTAGGATTTACAGCACATTTTGGGGGGAACACAATCCAAGCCACAGTACCTGGATACCAGGGACTTAATTCACCAGTAAATATAATTGTTACCATTTTTCTTTTGTCTTCTCCTTCCCTCAAGTAATTCAACAAAGTAATGCTTTATTTCTAAAAGTTTTAAAAATAATTTGATTCAGCTGTCTTAGATCTATATCATATGCTGCATGGTGAGTTCATAGATACTGGTTTTATTACGATACTTTGGAATTTACTTAAGTCATATCTATTATATATAAGGGGTTCTGGTAGCGTAGTGGTTGCGAATTGGGCTGCGAACCTTAAGATCAGCAGTTCAAAACTACCAGCCGCTCCACGGGAGAAAGATGAAGCTTTCTGCTCCCGTAAAGATTTACAGCCTCGGAAACTCTGTACATGATAGCTATGGATCGGAACCGACTCGACAGCGCTTGACAACAATAATAACATATATATAAGTTTTTTAAATAACAAATTTACATAAGTTATATGTAAATTTGTAGTATTTTTATGTATACCAATTATTAGGTTATAAGACATTAAAATATTATGAGGCTTTGGACCTTTTATAGATCTGGACCATTTAAAAATATAATGCTGGAACGAAACACGACTTTTCGTTTCAATCTTTATATCTTCATTTTTCTGTCCATTTCAGTGTCTACCTTTTCCTTTTTCTTAAACATAATCCTTTCTCAGGAACCTCTCTGGGTAAATGTTCCATTGCCGTTACATTGTGCAGCCATCCTGAAGGGTGAGCAGGTTACACACTCTTGGTTAGATAGTCTTGTTGTTAGGTGCCTCTAAGTGGACTGTGAGTCATAGTGACATTATATACTACAGAATGAAATGTTGCCTGGCCCCGTGCCATCCTTACAACTGTTACGTTTGAGCCCATCATTCTAGCCACTATGCCAGTATATCTCATTGAGGGTCTCCCTTGTTTCCACTGAGCCAAAAAGCATGATATTGTATTTCAGAGATTGGTCCCTCCTGATCACCAGTCCAAAGTGAGCCAGACTTTGTCTCACCATCCTCTCTTTTAAGGACTGTTTTGGCTGTACTTTCTCCAAGACAGATTTGCTCATTCATTTGGCAGTCCATGATATAGTTGGTATTCTTTGCTAACTTCATAATGCTAATATGTCAATTATTCCTCCTCTTCATTCATTACCCATTGTCCAGCTTTTGCATGTACATGAGGCAATTGATAGTTCTATAAACATACTTTTTGTTGATGTCTGTAGGATAAACACTGGGCTGAAACATAAGGTTGATATGTAGGGTCACTATGAGTGAGAGTTGATTGGCCGGCACTTAACAACAACAACAACATCATTTCAGACTCCCAGCCACCCTGTGTACAACAGAAGGAAGCACTGTCTGGTCCTGTGACATCTTCACAATTGTTCCTTGAAGCCTATTGCAGCCACTGTTAATTCATCTCCTTAGGGATGTACCTCTTTTTCACTGACCCTCTAGTTTACAAAGCATGCTGTGTTTTTCCAGGAACCGGTCTCCTGATAACATGTCCTAAATACATGAGACGAAGTCTTGCCATCCTAGATTGTGAGGCTCATTTTGGCTGTACTTTGAAGAGAGATTCATTTATCCTTTGGCAGGAGTACTGGTGTGGCGCTATGGGATAAGCACTTGATGGGAAAACTTGGTTGAACCACAAGGTTGGCAGTTAAAGTCTGCCAGCCTCTCCCTGGAAACATTGTATAGGTTCCCTGTGAGTCAGAACCGACTCAGTGACACCTAACAACAACAACACGGCAGTCCATGGCATAACTTAACATTTTCTGCCAATAACATAATTCAAATGCATTAATTTTTTTTCTCACTCTTTCTTCTTCATTATCCAGCTTTCACTTACCTATGTGCTATAAAGGCTTTCAAATGCTTTTGAGTCTATTTCTTTTCATAGGAACCCCATAGAGGGTTTCCAAGGAGTAGCTGGTGGGTTTGAACCACCGACTGTGCGGTTAGCAGTCGAGTGCTTATCCTACAGTGCCATATCAGGACAGCAATTCTTAAATTTCTTAGAAAAGATCCAGAACTCAGTATTATAGTTTGGCAGCCACCTGGTCTTGAGGAGAACTGAGAATTTGTGAGAATGAGAGAAAGGAAGGTTGTCATTAAGTGCCATTGAGTCAGTTCTGCCCCTTGGTGACCCTGTATAGAGTTTCTGAGGAGCAACTGGTGAGCTTGAACTGCCAACCTTGCAGTTCAAAGGGACTTTACAGCCCAGCTTCCGCAGAGACAAAATTTCTTCTGTATGTATAGTTTGGTGTCTTTGATATGTATAATTTGGTGTCTTTGACTTAGCTTCTTTTAGCTTAGCTTAAATGTTTCTTTCGTTTTCCTATCAATATAAACAGCATATGAAATATTTACAATTTTATGCACTTCTGCTTCCCAAGGAGGCAATCAATAATCTTAAGCACCTTTTTGATTCACGGAGTCATTACTAACCAGAATCGTTCCTCCCACACACCTGCTGTTTGGACATCAGATGCAGAGTGGAGATCACCATAGCTCTCAGTACAAGGCATGAATTCATCTGGTCTGTGCAAGGCCAAGTTTAGGATTTGCTCCATCTATTAGAATATGTGTGAGTATCCATCCGTCTCATCACCGGGGAGCTAGACAAAGCCTAGGTCAGACTGATTCAGAATGTGAGCCCTTCTCTGTTCAGCCTGGCTGCCACTGCAGTGATTTTCTGCAGCAGTAGTCAGGGGGAGGTCCTGGAACCAGAGGGAGGAGGCTGGTATGTTGGAAGGCTCCATCAGTCTCAGGGGACTTGCACTGTCAGCCTTTTACACAGTCCCCATCACCTTTCCCACCCACATCCCCAGCTCTCTCATCTCTAGGTTTACCAGAAAATCTGCAGTAGTTTAGGGTGCAGTGCTCCGGCAAGGGAATTGACTGAAGTAACTGTCTTTTCAGGGGTTGAACCCTTGACCTTGGCCTCATTAGCACTGGCGCTCTATCTAGTCACAAAGCCACATGCCTCACTCTCTGTAACTTCTTCTGACTCCCCTTCCTGCCACCCTCAGTGGCCTTCTTTTCAATCACAAAGGCGTTCACACCAACACAATAGAACAGAAGGAAATCAGATCTCTTCAAGACTTCTCTGAAGGACAGAAATATGCAATTTACCAGGAAAATTAATACCAAAAAAAAAAAATGTCTTGAAGATTCCAGAAACAACTTCTCTTTCTAGTCCATGCATTTGTGGAAAATCCAGCTGTGTGTCTCTCAGATACAGATACGCCTTCAATCAGAAATTTAAGAATATGGAATTCCTTCATAACAATTTATTAACATAAAATCTGGTGACTCTTGTCCACCAAGCAGAAGGCTTCAGGTGACTAAGTAGAAACCTTACCGTGTATATTATGAAAAAGGACTGGGCTAGGTTTTATAGGAAGGAGTGGATCTGGAATTTGTAAGTGCTTCTTATCTTTAGCAAGTTGATAGTCCCTAGAGACCAAAATGCATGCTTATTACAATAACTGAGATGGTGCTGTGTATCAGCTGGAGCACTTAGATGCACAGGGCATGCTGCTGCCAGCGGGATGCACAGGTACCATGGAGGAAAGGAGAACTAAAGAAAACCCACTGGAGAAGTGAATTTCAACCAGGGCTTGAAAATATGGGCATATCCTGGGGAAAGGACATGGAAAGAAAATCTGGCTGGCAAACGAACAGTTATTGATGTGTGCCAAATAAAAATCTCAGGGATATGGTATCCTGGCACTTGAAAGGGAGTTACATTGAAATGTGTGACAAAATGGAAAGTTCTTAAGCCAGAGGAGCTTTTTTTTTTTTACAGTCTGTGAGTGCCAGGAAAGATACATACAAACACTTGAGTCATGTTTGTTTAAGAAACACTTGCCCCTCTATCTACCTGCTGAAAATCCTCGTGTCAGTCAGTCTGACAAGTCTGTAGTGGAGAGACAACTGCTGCCACAATGGTAGACAGACTCACACTTTCATAGTACCTCAACAGTAGGAGACATTGAACTGTACATTGTAAACTCCTGGAGAATGGGGATTCTGTGTGCTTTTAAGTGATTCAACAAGTATTTGTGTTAATAGAGCACTTATTAGGTGCTGTCAAGTCGATTTTGACTCAGTGAGCCCATGTGACAGACTGGAAATGTCCCGTAGAGTTTTCTAGACCCTTATCCTTACAGGAGCAGGATGTGTCCTGAAGAACCACAAGGTGGGTTCCAACTACCTCAGGTGGGTTCTAGCCACCGACTTTTTGGTTAGCAGCCAAGTGCTTAACTGGTGTGCCACCAGGCCTTTTTATGCAGCTTTTATTGCCCTGGTGTGGTGCTGTAGGTTAAACAAGTTTGAACCACAAGGTCAGCAGTTGAAACTCACCAGCCACTTCTCAGAAACCCGATACAGGGTTGCTATGAACCAGAACTGACTCAAGGACACCTAACAACTGATAACCATGAGGTTGGTGGTTCGAACCCACCAGCCACTCCTTAGAAACCCTATATAGGGTAGCTATGAGTCAGAACCAACTTGACGGCACTTAACAACATCATATTCCTGGGAAACAAGGAAAAGAATGAAAACCCCTGCCATCACAGAGTTTAATATACTAGTAGATTTGAGCCATCTTGATCTTGTTTTTAGTATGTCTAACTTTGTAAGAGGTTACCAGATGTTGCATTGAAGGCAGTGATGTTTTGGGGTTGAGTATTTGCTTTTCAATTCTTTTACTCAGCTGAGAACTGGAAATTCCTGTGTGTAATGAAGAAAATCCTGTTAACCAGAGATTTTAACCACAAAACCTAGGTCCACGACTAATACAAAAGAAGATTGTTGTTGCTGTTAAGTGCTGGCAAGTCAGTTCCGACCCCATAGCAATCCTATATAGGGATTCCGAGGAGCAGATGGTGAGGTTGACCTGCCAACCTTGAGGTTCAAACCGACCTTGCAGTCAAGTGCCTATCCTACAAATGAATATCGCTTTGATCAAATAATACTTGCTGTTAAGTGCCATCAAGTTGGGTACAATTTATAGCCAACCTTGTACCTTGTGGTTAGCTTATGGTTAGCAGTCCAGTGCTAATCCTATAGCACCACACCAGGACCCACCCCAAAACCCATTGCCATTGAGTTGGTTCCAAGTCCTAGTGACCCTGTAGGACAGAGGAGAACTGCTCCTCAGCGTTTCCGAGACTGCACATCATTAGGGGAGCAGACAGCCTCATCTTTCTCCTTTCAAATACTTGATGACACTGGTGTGCTGTGGAGGCTGTGTCGACTCATAACAACCCTTTGTTAGGGTTTCCAAGGCTATAAATCTCTGGGATCAGAAAGCTTCATCTTACATAACGCTGCTGGTGGATTTGAACTTCTGACCTTGCAGTTAGCACCCATCTAATAACACACTACTACACTACCAAGTCTTCTTTCAAATAATTGCAGTCTCCCTACATTGTGTTAATAAAGAAGCAACAGCTTTGGGTAGACATTTTGAATGCTAATGGACTGTTGTTGTTGTTGTTGTTGTTAAGTGCCATCGAGCCGGTTCCGACCCAAATGGACCGTAGGCTGTTCTTATTGTTATTAAGTGCCTTTGAATCAGGTTCAACTCGACTCTTAGTGACCCTGTGCAGTGTTTCCAAAAAGCAGCTGGTGAGTGTGAGTCACCAACGGTGTGGGTCCCGGTCCAGCGCTGGTTCTGCAGCGCCCCACCAGGAGCCCTATCCACACACCTGAGTGTATAATTCTATCACTTAAAAAACAAAACAAAACAAAAAACCCTGTCAACCTCTTTTCAGTTTAAAAGCTTTTCGTTTCACAAAGAAGGATTTAGAAACAGTCTATATACTTTGCCCAGTATTTAATTTATTCACTCAAAAGTATTTCAGCACTTGTTCAGGCCTAACAAGACACGAGCTACCAAATATTTTACAAGAATTAAACCTGAAAAATCAAATTCACTACCATCCAGTCTATTTGACACATACCAACTACAGAGGACAGAATTAGAACCATACCTTAGGATTCCTGCAACTGTAGTTTTGTGGGGGTTTTTTTTTGGGGGGGGGGAATGGAGAGCCCTATATATTTTTTAAATGTTTTATTGTGAATCGTGTAAAGGTTCACAGAGAAGATCATCAGTTTTACATCCAACAAGTCCTATTTGTTTCATTACAGTGATTGCAGTCCCTCTCAGTATTTACCTCTATTCATTTTTACTCTTACTTTCCGCCTTAAGTCTCCCACTACCTTCATCTTTCCTCTGCCAACCTCTCTCTTGTTATATATCTCCTACCTTGTCACCCGTGTTAACATGTGCATACCCTCTAGCCAAGGAACTCTGGTAGCGTAGTGGTTAGGAATCAGGCTGCAAACTGCAGGGTCAGCAGTTCAAAACTACCAGCTGTTCCATGGGAGAAAGATGAGGCTTCCTGCTCCCATAAAGATTTGCAGCCTCGGAAACTCTGTACAGGTTTGCTGTGAGTCGGAACCGACTCCACAGCACCTAACCACCACCACCCTCTAGCCCAGGAATAATTTTCCTTCCCCTAAACCATCATGGTGGTGGTTGTGTGTTACTGAGTCCGTTCTGACTTGTAGCAACCCTGTATAGGGTTTCCATATTGTTAAATATTTATGGGCGCAGAAAGCCTCATATTTCTCCCACAGAGAGACTGGTAGATTGAAACTACTGACCTTGCAGTTAGTAGCCCTACTTGTAATCCACTGTTACCAGTGCTTCTTAACCATCGTAGAATGTTTCTATTATCAAGAAAACCTTTTCTTAGCTTTTTACAACTATAGTGTCATTCACTATTTGTCCTTTTATGATTGACTAGTTATGTAAGCATAATGTTCTGTAGGTTCATCCATGTTATGAGGTGTTTGCAGATTCATCATCGTTCTTCAAAGTTGTGTAGAGTGTTGTATGTATGTACCAGAGTGTTTGGCCATTTTTCTGTAGATGGACATTTGGGCTGTCTCCATCTTTTTGATGTGTCCCTTGTAGACAGCATATTGAAGGAGACTGTTTTTGTAGCCACTCTGCTACTCTCTGAGAGACTGTGAATCTTTATGGGAGCAGCTGGTGGGTTTGATCTGTAGACCTTCCAGTTAGCAGTCCAGTGCTTAACCAACAGTGCCACCAAGCCTGCTTTTTCTAAGAACAGAGAGCAGGGAAAATAAGCCCACCTTAAGTTTGAATTACATTGCAGAGGCAGGAGTGCTTGGTGGTGGTACCCAGGAATAGGAATCATGCACCATGTCTGAGTTTACTTTGGTCTTTCATGTTAGTTTCACTCTAATTGTCCCAAATTGCTGATGTATGAGGGGACTTCAAAACGTTTGTGAAAAAAAGTTCATGATTTTTCAATTCCATTTTTTAAAAAAACATTTTGAAATCCCCTTAAATAGTCACGGATAGATAACAGACGTGTACACCCTGCTAGGTTTCCCCTCATTCGTTCTCTTCATCTTTGCTCCCATAGCAACTTGTACATACTTCATTCCTTGTACATACATAACACTTGATCTTTGAATACAAGAATTAGAAATTATTCATATCTGTAACCCCTGCAATTAGCAATGGGGACTGGCATTCTATTACCTTAATAATATTTAACTCCATTGTCTCACTTCTGAAACATTTTATTGATGGTCTTTGAACAGGCCTCATTATCTGTCACTAACTCTGTTCATTCTTTGAAGTGAATCCTTATAAATACTCTCAGAACCCTTCATGGACACTGTATTCAGGACAGTCTAGACTGATCAAGTCGCCTCTGTTAAGGACCCATGTCAGCGAATCCAGTTTATTCCCCCCATTGCGTTTTAAGCCCTGAGCTCTACCTCATGGCAACCACGCGTGGACAGTAAAACTGCTCAGTGGAGTTTTCAAGGCTGTGACCTTTTAGAAGCTGATCTCCAGGCATTTCTAAGCAGGTGCCTCTGGGTGGGTTCAAACTGCCAACCTATCAGCTAGTTGTTGCTCTTAAGCAACCCTGTATAGAGTTTCTGAGAAGTGGCTACTGGATTTGAACCACTGAATTTGTGGTTAGCAATCCAGTGTTTATACTATAGTACCACACCAGGGCTTCATTTTATTCGTTGTTAAATGCCATTGCGTTGGTTCTCACAGTGACCTTGTATAGGATTTCTGAGGATGGGTTTGGACTACCAGCCTTGTAGTTAGCACTCCAGTGCTTATCTTACAGTATCACACTATTATTTATATAATAGTGAAATGCCGTTGAGTCAATTCCAACCCATAGTGACCCTGTATAGGGTTTGCAAGGAGCAACTGGTAAGCTTGAACTGCCAACCTTGAAGTTCAAATGGCTTTGCAGCTGGTGTATTAACCCACAGTGCCACACCAGGAGTATATATATACACACACACAT
>NW_006408527.1:3490331-3491628 GCF_000296735.1 Chrysochloris asiatica | reverse complement strand
GGAACTGACTCCACGGCACAGAACAACAATGTATAGTAGGGTAAATATGTTCATCCTGTTGTCATTAAGTGCCATTGAGTCAGTTCCAACCCTGTTAAAGGTTTCTGAGGATTGACTAATAGGTTTGAACCACCAATCTTGTATCTAACAGTCCAGTGCATATCCCACAGTGCCACAAGAGGATTCCCTTTCCTCTAGTAGTGTAGTGCTTAACCGTTTGCATGTCTCATCGACTCCACAGCAAACTACCAACAACTGCATGCTCCCTCTAAGGTGCTGTTTCATTCTTCCTTTCACCCATCTGCAACCTGGAGTACCTCCCACTGCAGTATCCCTTGCTTGTCTTCAAAGGTAAATAAAAACAACATCCTGTACCAGAGCTGTTGCCTTGACTGAAGAGTTCAGTCCTAGTAGTGTCCTCTGGGTCTTTTGGATGCGGAATCATTCTGCCTATTATTAATACTTACCACGCTCAGAGGCAGAACTTATTTGCCCATACAGCTCACTTTTTTTGAAAACTATGAAGGGGCTTCAAACAGTTCATAGAAAATTAGAATTAAAAGATGATGAATCTTCCCACTAATGTTTTGAAGGCTCCTTATGCATTTCCCACAGAGATTAACACAATACTTTGCATGTGGAATATGCTTTTTGCGTAGCAATTACTTGATTCCAATGGGTTATAAGGGATTTCTTCACTGCCTTGTGCACAAGGCTTCACACTAAGAAAATGTTTTTCATTCAGAAATCAAAAAGGAATCAATAAAGATTTAAAGACAAATATTTGTCACATCTATTCAAGTAATACCTCAGAAGTTTAAGCTCACACTTAACCCTTAATTGGCAATTCTGTTTTCTTGTAGACAATTATCTGTCTACAGGAAAATAAAACTGAGGGGATGAAAAACCATCATATCTTAAAATGATCCTATAAGCAATTTAAACGGAACATTTTCCTGTAAGCAAGATTCAGAACCAGGCATCTCTATCTCGGACAAAGAACACCTACTCATGTTTGGGTTGTAGATGATCTGACCATGTTCTGGGAACTCATATTTTAGCATTAGCTTCTAAAAATAATTTTAACTTGCTTGATTTTCCCTCTGTGGCTACCATGTTGGAGTGAAGTATATTGTTGGCAACATTTTATGTTTTTAAATATTAAAAATTTTATTACTTTTCATTTTTTCACTATCTTTTGCCTAAGTGGACTCTGGGTGTGGGCTAAAGCACTGAACCACAGTGTTGGTTTGAATCATAAGGTCTACAGTTCAAACTCACCAACACTCCTTGGAAA
>NW_006408527.1:3423030-3472563 GCF_000296735.1 Chrysochloris asiatica | reverse complement strand
TGTTGTTGTTGGCGGAGCTCTCTGCTATACGTCCACCCGATCCACCATGTTGTTTGTTCTCTCCCATTGGGTTTTGAAGACTATCATCTTTATGAGATGCTTAGGTCTTTTCTCTCGTGAAGTAGTTGGTGGATTTGAACTGTTTTAGCCTCTGTTGCTTTTGCAATACAGTTGTCAAGATAGTGGGGCAAAAGCAAGCAGCGTCGTAGTATGATGTTGAAAACAGCTTTGATCTTGCAGACCCTGCAAGGGTCTCTGAGACTCCAGCAGTTTGTAGACCACACTTTGAGAACTACTGAGATCAATTATAGAAATTATACAACACATTTTAGACTCTGAAACGTCTTGGTTAGTGGAGCACTTCACTTTTATGCCACCAGGGCTCCTTAAATTTCACTTCTAGAATCCTCATTATCTTCATTTGAAATTAGGAGTAATGCTAATACGTCCTTAGAGCTGAGAGGATTGTTAAGATCCATCCGCAGTTCTCAAGTTTCTGCCTCAGGATGTGTGTTTTTTTTATATTATTAAGAATTCCAAAAGAACTTTTGTTTATATGAACTTTACATATTAACATTTACCGTATTTTAAGTTAAAACGGAGATACTCATTAAAATGACAACTACCACTTCTGCTACTATAACATTTTGTAAGAGAAACATTTTCCAAAACAAAATACTTTAGGGGCAGAGTAAATGAGAAGAGTAGTTTACATTTCTGCATACCTCTATAATATTTGCCTTTATAGAAGACCGCTGGATTCTCATGCGTTTTTTAATTTAGTCTTTAGTGATATGTTCATTTGGTTGAATGTGTGGAGACAATCTGGCGTTTCACATATGTGGTTGGAAAGGAGAGTATTTAATAGTCTTTTCCGATAATGATTGTTATTACATCAGTAAAGCATACTAAGTGGTAATTTCTTAAAGGATGGTGGGCATGTGGTATCTGAAGCCATACAAATGAATTTTATATGCACTGTTACTTTAGAATCCATCTTATTCTTTCTGTGACTTCAAGGTCCAGGAGGTTCAGTCGGACTTCACTGTCTTTATCCTCCCTGCCCCCAGAGATTCCTCAATAAAATAGGCTGACCCCTAATAAATAATTTTGTAACATTGTGCATTGGTAATTTGTAAAATAATACATAAATTATACAGATCTTCTAAAAGTTGACTAATTTCATCATTGAAAAACAAACAATACTCAAGACCCAGTGCCATCAAGCTGATTCCAACTCATAGCGACCCTGTAGAACAGTGTAAATTGGCCCTCTAAGGTTTCATCATACCATATTAAAACATATTATGTGTGTGTATAAAGGGGGGCACGGGGGCGCTAGAGGATAAGCACTGAACTGCAAACCACAATGTCGGTGGTTTGAGCCCACCAGCTGCTCCACAGGAGAAAGATGAAGCTTCAAAGATTTACAGCCTCAGAAACCTTACACAGGGTCACTATGAGTCGTAACCTGCTCCATGGCACTTAATAATGTTAGCATATTTTCACAAACACAGTTATTAACATTATCATCTTATCAGGAAAATCTTTTTTTTTTTTTTTTTTTTTTTTAAGTACTGGGAAGTTGTCAAGCTCAGGTGGCAGGTACATGTTTTACAAACATCAAATTTTTGCCTGAAAACCCAATTTTATTATGGGCATTAAATACTGCCAGTTGTTTTTTTGAAGTGGTAGGTCTTGTTGTGTTCATTTCAATAGCATGTCTGCCAAATAACTCAACTATGAATAACTACAGTTTGTCTGAAGTCATTCTTTCAAGTAAAAATGATATTCCAAGAAAAAAAGTAGGTTGTTCTGTTGACTGCTCAGTCACAGAAGTGTTTTTCTTTGCGACTGTCCATGTTCTTATGTATGCAGCAGAAACACTTTATGCATACCACCCATTTTATCACACAGAGTATTAAAAAGAAGGTATGTATGCAGGAATTGAGACTTAATAAATTCAATATTTGTTACTATTTCATCAGGGGCATTGTTGAGTGTATCTTTTTTCTCCTTTGTTAGGACTGTTAGGCATTGAAGAAAACTGACTTCTAGGACAGTTTGTTGCCTCTGATTTATGCAAAAGCATCGTAAGTTTTAGCCTCTCTTGCTTTTGCAATACAGAAAACAGCTTTGATCTTGCAGATCCCTGCAAGGGTCTCTGAGACTCCAGCAGTCTGTAGACCACACTTTGACAACTACTGAGATCCATAATAGAAATTATGTTAACATATTTTAGACTCTGAAAAGTGAACTTTTTTTTTTTTTTTTCCCTGTTCTTCATTCTATGTAGTTTGTGGACTTGGAGATTAGCTAGTGTCAATGAGGCCCGACCTTTGGGACTTCTATCATTTTGATGAAATCTCGATAGAGTTCTTTCCTAGTTCACCAGAGCCCAATTGCCTTTCCTCTCTGAGGTTGAAAACAAGCCTTGGTTAATTGCTGGCGTCTGTGCCTGAAGACTATATGTTATTGTTGTTAAGTGCCATTGGGTCGGTTATAAACTCACAGTGACTTATCTTACAACGTCACACCAGGACCCTGTTGTTGTTACGTGCCATCGAGTGCTTTTTTAATGTGTTATAGAAAAATAAATGTATTTCTAAATTGACATTTTTCTAATCCTTTATATCAGAGGATCTTAACTCAGGGTTCAGAGGCTTTTTGTGGCCTTGACGTGCCAAATTTTCCTTTTTTTATGTTGTTGTTGTTGTTGTTGTTGTTGTTGTTGGGGGAGAGGGGAGCTCTTAGGCAAAGTTAGTAGATTCAGTCAAAATCTCAAAGAGATTCTTTGGCCACTCCCTTGACAGGAACAAACATTAAAAGTTGCTGGTTTTATGGGGTGTTATCTGAGCGCTGGTGTGGTCCTATAGGATATGCACTGGACTGTTAACTGCAAGGTCAGTGGTTCAGACCCACCAACTGCTTCTTGGAAACCCCATACAGGGTCTCTATGAGACAGAAACAGTTCAAAGGCACTTACCAACAACAGTTTGTCCACCATTATCCATTTCCAAACACACCATGTTTTGGAAAGACTTTTGACTGCTCCCTTCCTGGCTCTGCTCGTCTAGACTTGCTGTACCCTTGGCTTTTCTTCACAGTTCACATCATTTCACGTCTGCTTCCAAGTAGCTTCACAGTTGTTTCTGGATTGCCATCACTGCCGTCTTTCCGTCAGAGTCAAGTGCAGGAGCGTGAGACTGTGACCCAGCACTTGGTTGATATCCCCAAATGCAAAGTCAAGGTTTGGATCACTCCAGAGGCACCTCTTGGAGGGTTTTTCAGACCAGAGAACTACACTCAGCTAGATTAGTGGGTTCTCTTTTGAGCTATTGAGATGTGCAAATTTGGGATATTTATTTACGCCTCAACCACAAGATGTGTTTTCCTCCCACACATTCTTCTGTCTGCTCCTTGGAATCCAAGTACCGTCATGAAAACTGCAAAGGCAGTCTGTTTAGTTCCAACAGTAGCGTTTTTGGAAGACTTTCTCGGTTCTGTGGGAGTGCTGTGGTGACTACCACTTGCTGACAAGCAGCGGCCGAGGCTCTGCGGCATGATGATGTATACTCTGAGTGTCAGCTCCCCTGGGCACCCGGCTACAACGTGGCCCCGCAGTGTTCTGCTGCAGTGCAATGCAATGCAACTCAGGCACCGTGAGCCCCTGCAGTGCAGGAGAATTAGATAGCAGCTTTTGCAGGTACCTTACGCTCTGAATTAAACCACAGTTGTTTCCCACTTCAAAAACAACTTTATTTTATTTTTTTATTAGTTCCATAGTGTGTGGTTTAATTCAGCGGCATAACAGTTTTTGAAAAACCTTTGGGCTTGTCTGATGCAGCACACACACTAGCACCTAACAATCGTGAAATAACAATGCCCTCTGTCCTTTATAGGAAGCAGGGAAATAATATTGCAACCAACAGGTAGAACTGACCTAATTCTGAAGAGGCAGAAGAGTCAGGTCTAAATAGAACACTGATAGGTAATGTGTGTGTACGACTCACCAGAGCTGGTAACATTGTATTCACAACCACGCCTCTGCTTGCTGAGGTGCAGTGTTTTTCAGCTCAGTTTTCTGGAGAGCATTTGAGTTTTTGACATGCTAAATTCTCTCTTCTACATTTCTTTGCAGTTTCTAAATACAAAGTTAAGTCACTCAGTGCAATTTCACCAGTATAGGTGTACCCCAACGCTCTAGGGTTGTGGGGTCACACCTACAAGATGGTCTTTATATTCTGTTCCTCTTTAAAACAAAAGACCAGTTGCCGTTGAGTCAGTTCTGATTGTTACTCTGACTGCCTGTGTGTCAGAGTAGAGCTGTGTTCCATAGGGTGGTCCATGGATGCCTTCTCAAAGTAGATCACCAGGCCTTGCTTCTATGCTGCTTCTGGATCGACTCAAATCACTTGCCTTCTGTTGAGTAGCAAGTGCTTGACTGTTTGATTACTCAGGGTACCTTGCCCCTCTTCAGCAGGTGAGACAAATTAGTGGATAATGGTACAAACATTGCCGTAGGCTGTGGCTTCCCAGGCCAGCTTCACTCTGAATCAGAGAGCCTATTCCTGCTTTCTCTGGGAAGCGCATCCCTTCATGCTGTGGGGCTTCGTAAATGTCTGTGCATGTACTTACTCCGGAAGCCACTCCACCTCAAAGACAGAGTCTGGCCCAAATCTCCTCTGGGAAAATGCGCCTTCTCAATGGGAGAGGAAGGTAAGGTGCATCTTGCCTCTGTTTTCCAGCCAGATGGCTGTTAGGATTGCATGATAAAATGTGCAGTCTCCCATTTCTGTGCCTCTCGCCACTACAGTGCCCTTTCTGTTTTTAAGGAAAGACGGATTGTCCAAGTGTGGAAGATGCAAGCAGGCATTTTACTGCAATGTGGAGTGTCAGGTAGGTGCGGGGCCACAGGGTGTAGGGAGGGCCGTTTCCTTTAAAGATTCAGGACCCCAGCATCCCTCTCATCCCTCTCTTCCTTGTCCTGGCATTCCGTAGCACCTTCCTGTAGCCAACACCAGAAAGTTCAGCTCTGATGCCGGATGTGAGACTGCTGTGTGGTGGTAGGAACAGTTTGGAATCACATGCAGGATGAGAGAAACAAAAGACAGGTGTACTGGACTCCCAAGGAGAGCCCTGTTAACCCAGACAGGCACGTCTGTCTCCAAAGTTCATAGCTTGTCCCCAAGGACCCTTCAGTAGAATGAAGCCAGACTGAGACATGGCTTGGGAAATTCAGAGCCCTACCTTAGAGTCCTAGTAGGACACTGTAGGATAAGTACTGGACTGTTAACCGCAAGGTCGACAGTTCTAACCCACCAGCTGCTCTTTGGAAACCATATAAAGGGTTGTTATGTGTCGGAACCAACTCGATGGCACTCAGCAACAAGCAACAAACAACCCTTGGACCTAAAGACCACATGCATCGTTTGCTTCCCTAAAGCTCCCATGGCAGGTTCCATAGGGTATCAGCTGTGTTACAGTGAGACTATAATGGACTCATTGATGAGTTTTTGGGAACTTGCTTTCTTGGAAGAGAAGAGATCCTGCTTTGGTCCTACCACTTGTTGATGGAGTATCTGTGGTTAGATTGTAGACATTAGTGGGTCCCCAATGATTTGGGACAAGGTCTGCCAAATTCACTCATTAAGTCCTGACTTAATGAACCACAATGATCCTTAAAGAAGCAGGCATAGTAAGTAAAACACACTTCAGGTGATTAACGTGAAATACTAGGAAGACATGGTCTCAGCTCTGGTACTTACTCACTCTTAACAGCTTGGCAAATCACAGGACATTTCTTACTCTGAGCTTCTTCAAATGTAAACCGAGGAAAACAGTCTCAACTTGACAAGTTGTTAACGGTCAAGTGATAGGGTAGTTAGTGGTGAAGGTCTTCTATAAACCATGAAGTTCTGGACAGCTGTGAAACCACTATTATAAATAATACTACTGTAATCTGCACTCAAGGTCAGCGGTTCAAGCTCGCTGGCCACTCCTTAGAAACCCCATACAGGGTTGCTATGACTTGGAATTCGATGGCACTTACGAGAAACAACAATCCACAGTAAGGTAGAGTTGGTAAAGTAGAAACGAGGCTGAATTGAAGTTGAAGTTTTTTGCCAAAAATTAACAGCAGACTTCAGGTTTTCGGGACTTGTTTTTTAAAACTTAAGAGAATGAATGGATCGTAAGAACCTGAATACAGGAATGCCGTACATTTGTATGAGTAATGCCTATTACAAAATGAATTTTAACTTTTCTGATTAGCTGCAAACACTTCCATAATGTAGAGCATCAGAATGTTGAGATGCAGAAATGCAGGGGGGCTTCAACATATTTGTGGAAAATGGAATTGAAAGACAATGAATGAAATTTTTCCATGAACTTTTTGTAGCCTCCTTGTGCTTGTGGGTGTCTGCAGCAGGTGAGCAGCTAAGCTACTTTTCCATCAAGCCTCATGAGGTGGCCTTGTTTTGAAGACTCACCCCACAAAATAAAGCCCAAGAACCTTTTCTTCCAGACTAGTAGACTCAGCAGCCTCATTTATTAGTCCTTCCTAGGGGGAGGAGTCACATGAACAAATTACACCAACTTGTGGGTATCAGTCAGAATGCTTGTTGATTAGTTTACAGCCAGCAGGTTGACAACCCATACATTCTCCCCTGTAAACAAACTGTATGGGGGTTCACATCAAAACAGTAAAGATTTTCGGGCTATCAGGGAACCTCAGAATGGTAGAAGTGGTTAATGTGATTATCACATTCAGAGGCCTCAGGCCAAGACAGCCTGTTGGGGCCAGCCTCATGATGGGGAGAATTCTACCTGCTAATTCACCCAGTTCCTGGGCTAGAGCACCCTCAGCCCTGGAGTGTACTTACGCAATGACATTTTTCTATGCTTATGTTAAGTATCTAGTTACTAGAGTGCCTGCCTAAATTAGAAGAGATAGCACAGCTCTTGAAGATCCTTATATCCAGAGTTAAGAGGCTGGATTTGACCTGTAAGCTTCACTTTTGTTTCATCTGTATCCTATTGCTGAAAGAAGAGGCTAATGGACATTAAGGTTTTGCATCCTTTAATACGTACTAAAGAACTAAAGGAGCTCTGAGAGCGTAGTGGTTATGAGTCAGGCTGCTAACTTCAAGGTCAGCAGTTCGAAACTACCAGCTGTTCCACGGGAGAAAGATGAGGCTTTCTGCTTCCGTAGAGATTTATAGCCTCGGAAACCCTGTGAGTCGGAACTTACTCTATGGCACATAACCACTACTAAGGAACTAAATAAATGTGAGAAACCCTGTATGATAATGAGATAGAGCAGACATAACAGGTTAGGGACCAAAAAAATGTAGCTAGAAATAAAAGACACACAGGCCACATACATTAAATCATTAGGGAATAACAGGCATTTGCTCCAGATAAAAATGTATTCAAGGTTGAGCTTAAGGGAGTGCTTGGATGGGATCAAAGTAGAGGCTCTGCTTAGGAATAAAAAGTGGCATACAGAAAGAGCAGTGATGACGGTAATTGAGTGATTTTCCACCTAAGAAAGCGTGGTCCTCAGCTGCTAGTAATTAACTGGGCCTTCTTCAAAGCAGCACCTCACCCACCTGCATTCACCAGGTGCTCAGAACCTTAGAGCCAATGCTTGAGTTGGAGCAGAGGTTATGGGATCTCACCTTATCTTTAGATGAGGAGTCAGTGTCCAGAGTGGTCTGGTGTCCTGTTCAAGGTCACACAGTGGCAGAACTGGGACTAGACTTGTACAGTCAGCTAGGGCAGTTCTTTCAGCACTTTAAAACTCTATGCATGGGAGTATGCAGGGCCCTCTAGGACAGAAGGCACTCTGGTAATATGTCAAGAGAAGTAGGAGTGGCCTTTAATGGATATGCAAGGGGAGAGCCCCGCCCAGTGTCCTGGTCATCAGAAATCTCTCTAAGCGCTTTTAATTCCTTCCTGAGGTTTTCCTCTTTCTGCAGAGCAAAGCCTCTAAGGAAACCCTGGGCACTGTGTACATTCTCCTCCACCCACCCACTCTACCTGCAGTGCTCTGGAATCCTGCTTAATTTTACACCATCCAGTTGTATGTCTTGTTCTGTAAACTTCCCTCTCAGTTCACCGGAGACTCAGGGTGATCCTGCCAGAGGAAAGATTTTAATTGACAATGTATGAAAGGATAAAGGGAGGAAATAGAAAAGAAACAAATGCCTCTTTAGTGAGGCTCATTATTTCGTAACCTGTATGTTTTAGGGAAATATTTTTATTCTTATAAAAACGCCTGGAAAGCTAAATATATATTGTTCGGTCACGTAGATTTACTCATTAAATTATACTGTGGTGTGCTTAAGAGGAGAATAGTTTTAGAATGTTATTGTTTAGAATAATCATTGTGTAGTACAACACTGTGGGGTGTATTTCTCAACTGTAACAAATACTGGGCCTCAAGAAGTTTGTAGCAAATGGAATGAAAATATAATGAAATTTTTACATGCACTTTTTGACCCCTTCATGTAGAGAGAGAAACTTTTTTTTTTTTAAACTTTTTATTGTGAATTGAGTGAAGGTTTGCAGACAAGATTATCAGCTTTACATTCACAAATGAACGAAGCAAAAATATTTGCACACATACAAAACAAATATACATTCATTTAAATGCCCTAAGGGCATATTGTACAAGCCAGCCTGCTTAGTTACACATACAATTACAGAAAAACAACTATTTTTGCTAAGTAAATGGAGATGGTGGGGTTTTTTGAGTATGCTTTAAAAGTAGGAATTGGCATCCCTTGATGGGGATAAAACGAGCATGTATAAAAGAGTACAAAGAGATGGAAAAATTCTATGTTTATCGTTTGCTAAAAGAGTAACTGAAGTGTAGAAATAATAACTGCTTATACAACCATGTCATTGTATGGATGAGTAGTGATTGGGGCCTGAGTCATACGATTAAATGCACTTTGGTCTCTTAAGCCAGCCTTTGGAAGCATCTCATATTTGGATCCCTCATTTTTTCTCAGTGTTTAGTGTCACCATTCAGAGAATAAAATGTGCATGAAGACTTAGTGCAGCTGAGGACCCTTTTATTGTGAATCTAGAACACAGCTTGTGTCTTAGGGATGGCTGTGCATAATCCACCATCTTTGCGTGAGATGGTCAGCGTGGCCTTGATTTCTTTTGCACTCTTACTCTTGAAGATAATGGTAACGCCACGTTAAGAATCCTGTGGTGTTTTCTCACCGTTCTACATTTTAAGAATTCACATGTAGGTAGAGGAGACATCAAAAAGGTCTTGTAAAAATTCCATTATCTTTTCATTTCGTTTTTCCGTGAACTTCTTGAAACATCCTTCCCTTCTCTACAAGTAGATTATGCTTGTTTGGAGAGTAATTGAAACACCAAATGCTAGGGTTAGGGAAGATGCTCCACGATGAACTCTTCAACAGGAAACTGGATAACATAACAGTCAAATCTTTTCTCTGAGTGGTGGAAATGTTGGTGTATCATGAGATACTTTGGTAACTTCTTCTGCATCTTTAAGCATTTTTGTTCATGCACAAAATGAAAGTCATGCAGACTAGTTATTCTAGTGACCAAAAAGAATTAGAAATTTAAAAGGGGAACATCAGTGTTCTATCTAGCTCTGATACGGATTTGATGAACAAAGTTTATTTAAAAAAATGTGTGCTCATTATGAAAAAATCAGGACAGAAGAGCCATCTACAAAAGAACAGAAAGAAATCTACGTCCCCCCAGAGAAAACTTCTAGTAACACTTTGATCCTTGTTTTTTCTGATCCTGTCTGTATTTGTATGTATGTTATTTTACAGGAAAATAAGATCCTAGTTTACATAAAAATTTATAAGGATTACGGTCAGGGAATTTTTTATTATAAATTGAATTTTGAAGAAAATAATAGAAAAAGTTTTAGAGAAACGTACAAACATATTTAGGAAAGCATGAACCACAAAACCCAAACCCACTGCCAAGTTGAATCCAACTCATAGGAAGGAACCCTGTGTAGGGTTTCCGAGACTAAAATCTTTATGGGAGTAGACAGCCTCATTGTTCTCCTGCAGAGTGGTTGGTGATTTTGAGCTGCCCACTTTGCAGTTAACAGCACAAAACTTACCTTTGAAAGACATTGGTGGTAGTGGTGCTGTGGAGTCTGTTACGACTCATGGCGATCCTGTACAGGGTTTCCTGAGGCTGTAAGTCTTTATGGGAACAGAAAGCCTCATCTTTCTCCCGTGGAGCCCCTGGTAGTTTAGAACTGCCAACCTTGAGGTTAACAGCCCAACTTGTTACCACTACGCTACCAGAGTTCCTTTGAAAGGCATTAAAGGGTTGTAAAATCTTCAGTGTATCCCCTAACTACCCATACTCAAAACCAAATAAAACTATTAATTGACAGTATTCATTCCTATTCTTTAGATTCGCCTACATGTGGGTTTGTTTGTTTTAATTTTGGGTAAGTGGCTTTGCCAGGAGTCTCTCTATGATTGTTGTTGTCAGTTGCCATTGAATCAGTTTGAACTACTGACGACCCCAGGTATGCAGAGTAGAACTAGGCTCCATACCGTGTTCAAGGCTGTGGCCTTTTTGAGAAGCAGATTGCAGGGCCTTACTCCCAAGGTACTTCTGGGTAGGTTCAAGTCGTCAAACTTTCCGTTAGTATTCCAGCGTTTACCCTTTAGAGACTGCAGTATGAAAGAAGATTATCAAGATAGTTTTGAAACCTCTGCAACAGTTCTACCAGATACTATCCTCTTGTTTTGCTTTTAGAATTAAAACTGAGCAGTGCTATTGAGGTCTATATGTGTAGCACTCCTTCCTTACTTGGCCCACACTTCACAACACATCAACAAAGAAAGTGAACACTTACTATTATTCTCGTGAATTTCTCTTGTGATGAAACTCATGTGATTCTGCGTTTTCTGTAATCTGTCCAGCTACTTGATTTAACTGCCGTCTTTGAGTTACACGTTAGCTTTGTTTTATCTTCTAACATGGTTTGCTTAAAGGTGAAGACCTCCTCAACTTACCCTGCCCTGCAGGGCTAGTTGCAGGGCTCATGGAACGAAGTGAATGAACCAGTAAGTGAACTGTGACTAACCATTTTTTGGCACCCTGTGCCCAGCCCTGTTCTCAGGGATTTACCTTGATCAGCAGGTGTTAGCCAGGACTCTTCAAGGTCGCACAAATGCTGGGTCCGCTCTATTCCAATGGTTGCACTGATTAGTAGTTTTCAGACTTTGTATCAGATTGTCTCTGTTGGGAAGTGTAAAATCATAGACTCAGAATTCTGGACTTGCTAAATCATTTCGGGATCATGTTATTTACAACCGAGGAGACGGCCCTACAGAGATTAAGAGTCCTGCCCAGAGTCACATAGCTGCTTCCATGTACAGCAGAGATAAGAATGCAGCTTTCCTGATCTCAGACCAGTGTTCAACTCCTCCCTTCGCTGATAGTAATAAACACTAATATCATTTATTCTTTATAGTCAGATTCATTTGGTGTTAATTATGTTGATTAAATTATGTGAGTAAATACATAATAAAATTAATAAAAGCCCATTCTTTCTCTCAGGTGTTAACTACTGTTGTTGTTAAGTACCATTGAGTTGATTCTGACCCATAGTGACCCTCTATAGGGTTTCCAAGGAGCAGATGGTGAGCTTGAACTGCCAACCTTGCAGTTCAAACTGACTTTGCAGTCCAGCGCATTAACCTATAGCGTCAAACCAGCACTCTAACTATTGTTGTTGGCATCCACAATTCCGGAAACCCACAGCTTGAAGGCCCTAAAAGCACAGAGGTCATGCCTGACTTTGTACTTTGCTTAGCACTCCTGGCGTCATAGTGAGCACTTGTTGACAGTTGTCAAATTCCCCATCTGTCCCTAGCTGCTGGTCTTCAGGTCCTTCAGAAATCCTGATGTTCTTTTTGTCTTTTCCTTTTTGTTTTGCTGCCTGGGAGGGAGCAGGTCTTCCTGCAGGAAGCTGGGCCCACCTGTTCTTTCCTGTCTCTGCCTCTGCACCATGTTCTCATTTTAGACTTTGGCTAAAAACAGATCCACTTCTCCCTTGTGTGTATCTTGTTATTTCTTTCTCTCCCTGTTCTTAGTTATATTCTACGTGGTGTTACTTAACTCTGCAGAACATCTTGGTGTAGAACTTAAGTAGGGCTGTGCCACCTACTGCGTTAAATCACTAAGTGGCATTGTGTCCATCCTTCTTGGGAAGAGCATGAAGGGCAGGGGACAGAGAGGCATCTTTGTTTATTCCATAACTTTATTGAGTGGCTAGTAGGTTCTGAAGTTACAGACTTGAGAAAAGCATACGCGATTATTTTAATGGGAAGAGACGGATACAAACGGAAACAAAAAAAAATTACTAGTGATATCTGTGTGAGATGGTGAGAAGTACTGAGAAGTAAAATAAAGCAGGGAAGGAGGAATGATGGGAAAAGTGCTGTTTTAGGTAGGCTATCTTGATATACAGTAACATTCATTCCTACAGAGGGTTTGGAAGGGTTGGGTGGGAACCATATGGATATTGAGGAAGGGGTTCTAGCCAGGAAATACATCAAGTACAAAGGGTCAAGGAACAGCAAGGAGACTAGTGTGGGTACTGGCATGTTGTAAGGTTTGTTTCACAGGATCACTTGATTGCTCTGTTGAGAACAGTGAAGGGACGGAAGCAGGGACCCAGGTGGCAGGCACTTGTAGTCATCCTGGTGAGAAGTGTGGGGGGCTTCAGCAGAATAAGAAGGTAAAGGTGGTAAGAAGACATCTGATTCTGAAGGCCAACACCAAGGATTATCCAGAGTGTTGAATGTAAGTGAGAAAGGAAGAACTCAAAGATGACCCAAGGTTTCTGGCCTGAGCAACTGAAAGACTGGATTTACCATTTCCTGAGATAAGGAGGCTGAGGGAAGAAACCAAACAGTACCCAGTTTTATTCTGAGATTGAGAGTGAGGATTCCCATCAATATACAAATGTGCCATCTAAAAAAAATTCCTTCATCTCTCTCACAGGTGAATACCTCATTTGTTCCCTTTTTGTGTCTCCTTCCATTCTCTGCTGAAATCACTTCACCCACATTTATCAAAGTCAGCAGTGGTCTCCATGATACCCTGTCAATTCCTAGTCATCTCATACTAAATCTGTCACCAGCACGGGCAAAAATCAGTACTCAGTATTCCCAAAAGCGCTTTCTTCCATTGGCCTTCAAAACCCAGTTGTGTCCTCCTCCCTCTGTCTTCCTCATCCCAACTGAAGGCAACTTCCAGGAATGGGAATATGCATTCTCCTCTCTCCTGGAGTCAGAAAAGCTTCAAGAGCCATGATACAGGAATACAGCTTCCCATTTTATCAAATTGAATACTTAGGAAGTCTGCATTCCTAAATAGTCCCAGTAGTTGCCCTTGCCTGAGTCTTTGAGGGCCCTTGAGAAATGCCCTCATTGAGCTCTTTTTATTCTCTGTTAAAATGGAACTAGTTGCCGTGTAAGTCACTGCTCAGTTATCTGCCCTGTTGTGATAACAGAGCCAAAACAGCCATAGGGAGCACAGCCAAGTCAGCAGCTAGTGCCCAAATCACTCACTCAGCCCCTGCAATTTGATGACGTCCAGACAGATAGTAGAAAGGTTTAATATCTGCTGCTTGCAATAATAAAGGGCTGCAAAAAGGTGTGAGATGTTTGATGAAAAGCAAATTTTCTCATTTCATCAACCTTGATCAGACCCGAGTCAAATAGTCACGTCTGTCTTAAAAGATGTTTTTATCTCTAACTTGGGTGTACATCCTTAGTTTTCCAAAAGGAAACATATTTCACTTGACCTTAACTAAGGGGACTTCTGACATCCTCTCTTCTTGTGCTGTATTCCCGTGTTTTGTTTTGTTTAAAATAATGTTTTTCATCTTCCCAGAAAGAAGATTGGCCCATGCACAGGTTGGAGTGTTCTCCCATGGTTGTTTTTGGGGAAAACTGGAATCCCTCTGAGACTGTGAGGCTAACAGCAAGGATTCTGGCCAAACAGGTGAGGAAATAGGATTGTGTTCAAGTGAATTGGCTTCTCATTTTTTCCTTATAAGTCAGAAGATGAGTAACTGACCCGTGGTGACCGTCTTTTGTTAAACATCCTTGGACTTGTTTCCTGTGACATCCAGTGGACAAGGGAAGGAAAAAACACCTGAGGCTTCAGCCGGATGGTTATCTGCCTTATGAAATGAGAATGTCACTTTGCTCAGGCCAGGAACATGGTCACAGGGATGACATGCTGAGCTTTTGGGGGGCAGGTTTGCATCAGAAAACCATGACCTCTCAAGGTCTGAAAAACCTGATTCTAAGAAGAGCGTCCTATAATAGCAGACTGGTCTGAGAAGCCACTGTGCTTTTTCTCTCTTTCCCGAGTGCTCCGGCTCCCCAGCAGACGTTTGGTGCGTCCCTGTCTCCTTGCTGAAGCAGGCACGAAATTGGAAGTAACACCCAGGGTGGCATATGCAAAGGAGAAGAGAAAGAGTGGAAAATTAGAAATAGAGTAAGGGGAAAGAGGGAAAGACAGTAAACAACCAAAAAACAGGAAAGGAAAGAAAGAGGGTACCCTGGTGGAGACAGCTGAAAACCATTAACAGTCTTGCCAGTAATGATGCCAGGACTGAAGATTGTAGTCGTTGCTGTGTTACCAACAGGCTCCTTCTCGCTTGGTGCGGTCTCATTGATCACATAATAATTACAGACACCTGATCTCTAGAAGGACTGGCCTAAAAAGGAAGGGAAAATGCTGTAGAACTTGTCCGTATGGGAAACAATGAAATGGGCTGCCTGGAGTTTAGGAGGCATATTACCAATGAGGCCTTTGCTAATTTCTTAAGAGATTGGTGGTAAGGATTCTGTACTGTATATCTTTTCAAGCTGAAATTTTATTCCCCTCTTTTATACACCTTCAAAGATATTCTCTCCTTATATGATTGGAATGATTAGCATGGGTGTATCTCCAGACAGGACTAGCATCCTGGGACCATTTCCAAGCCCTGAGGTCACCAGGCCACTGTATTCAGCTAAGGTGTGGTGTTTTCTGGACCATCACTTCCTCCAGCTCAGAGTGACTAAAGCCTGTAGAATGAGCGGATAAAATCAGAATTGTTCTGCCAGAAAAGGGGCGCATTTCACTTTTAGGCCCTTAATGGCAGCCATCTTCAAGTATAATAAGCAGAGTACTTGGATAGATGGAAAGGTTCTGTAGAAATGGAGTAAGCTGGACCATTATTGGGTGAACAAGTCAGGACACCTAAGCCAGGATATTAGATCTGTCAGTGTTGTGGCGGGATTGGGTGACCAATCTGCTGTTTCTTCTCCCCACCCCGATTTCTTGATGTTATTTGTAGTGTTGTGGTTAAAAATTTAGAGGAACCTCATGGACTTTCCTGAATGAAAAGCTTTCCCAGACAAGACGACTTAGTAATCTTATAGAGACACATCCTGTGAATGGAAGATTTCTGCTGCACAAAGGAACGGTGGAAAGGTTTTGGCACTAGTAGGAGAGTCTGAATGTGGTGATGAGTTTATAAGAGTTTCATTCAACTTTTATTATAATTACTTCTACTACTAATAGTCCATTTAAATGAAAAGTTACCTGACCATCTTTTCATCTCCATAGGCCTCAATGATTTTAAAAAACAGACCATTTGTATTCTAGTGGCTTGCAAAGGATTAGGGGGAGACAGGCTACCAAACTACCAAGGGGAAGCTTAACATGTTAACTAGGGAGGTGAGTGTACCCTGCGAGACCACCTGTATCCCCAGATTGAATAGCCAGATTACAAAGACGCGGCCTCAGGCCAGCTCTTGAGCTCTGCTTTTGAACTCTTGTCAACACCAAGTTTATTCATGTTCTCAAAGCCTCACGGGTTTACTATTGTTAGCTCCTCTTGGGGTGTCTAGAACAAAGCCAGCAACACGTTTAAAGTGAATCTGGGCTCCCAGATACAACCAAAAGAGTCTTTTTGAAACACAGAATTGGAGATCATTTAAGTCTGTGCTTAAAGAAAGTGTAAAATGGATGGGGGGTTTGATTTTGTTCCTTTTTAGAAGGAGAAATAATAAATAGGATGGTTGGTCTGTAGACATAGTCCTTTTAAGTAAGGGCCCTAAAAAGTTGTTTTCCAGCCCTCATTCATTCCCATAACAGGCATTTTTGAGCCTACTGTGTGCATAACATTATCAGGATGTTAGGAACACAGCAAAGAGCAGGCTCACAATAGGAGCACTTTAAAAACATTTTTAAAAAGTGTTTTCAATTTGGATGTTGGTCAAACATTCACAGCCCAAGTTGTGTGGACTCCTTGGATAGCTTTCTTTACTTCATTGAGCAGTATCGATATATCGTTTTTTTCTTTCCCTTCATGCTGATTTAAAAGTGAAACACTACGTTATGCACTCATTGGTAAAATCTGTATCTGTGTGGTTTCTTCCCCAATTACTAGAAAATCCACCCAGAGAGAACACCGTCGGAGAAACTATTAGCTGTGAAGGAGTTTGAATCACGTAAGTCCAAAAACCATACGTATGTCTGTCACCAGATGAGGGGCAATTTTATCCACAAATTGAATGGGCATCAGGCAAGATCAACGAAAGAAAGGGCTAAGTTTGCATGTGGGAGTGGTGGTGGTTTTTTCTGTTTTAATTAGTGGTTTTTATTTTGGCTCCTAGGCTGTTTTGAAAAATGAGTTTATTTTACCTCTTTTCCTGATTTGACAGGATGACTGGGAAGTAATTAAGGGGAGGTAGGAACTCACAAGATGAATTATTACATCCCTAGCTGTCTCCTGCTGGCTTTCCTAGTTTGCTGAATGTTTTTGGATCTTTGCTGAATTGCAGTGTTGTAAACAGCTGAGGCCCTGACTGGAAGGCATTAGATCAAGGGCTTTCTAGTGGCTTGACCAAGACACAGGTTCCAGGCCCAGCTGGGGGCCCTTGTCAGAACTGAGGCTGGGTACCAGTCACCACCACTCATTTCTGACCACACTACTCATGGTCAGTTGGTGTTGCATGTCCCAGGTACCTTCCACTTGTCAGAGGGTGGGGAGAAAGGAGAAATGCTGTGTTTTCTCGTTAGCCAGGATTTGCCATGTAGACTAGTGCTCTCTGGGGGCTCTTCTCTGTGTCAGTTACATGGAAAGGAGAAGGATTTAGCCAGGAAGATGCCAGGGCTTTCTCTCTGATGAGTAATGGCCTGGATTGTTTCTCCCCAGATCTGGATAAGCTAGACAATGAGAAGAAGGACTTGATCCAGAGTGACATTGCTGCTCTCCATCACTTTTACTCCAAGCACCTGGAGTTTCCCGGCACTGAGAGCCTGGTAGTACTTTTTGCACAGGTAAGAATGCCAGCCTCAGGTGACACTTCCTTTATTTAGCCTTTCCCCCTCAGAGCCCTATCCCTGCACATGCTCAGTGAAGAGAATGCAGATAGAATGAAGGCATCCACTAGATAGCAACACTCACAACCTGTTGGACCCTGCTTGCTGATCTGCAGCAGATCCAGTTCCTTTCTGGACTGATCCTCATTGATGAGCGCAGAAAATGCGCCTCTGCCTCAGAAAGAGTTTATAAAAACAACTCAGTGTCCACTGACCCAGTGTTGGTGGTGGTGTGTCCTGACTCATGGCGACCCTGCCTAGGGTTACCAAGGCTGTCAGTCTTTACGGAAGCAGAAATCCTCATCTTTCTCCCATGGAGCGGCTTGTGGATTTGAACTGCTGACATTGGAATTAGCAGCCCACCTCATAACCCATTACGCTACCAGGACCCAGGACTCCACTACTAACTCAGTACTATTGCCTACTTTTAAAAAAGGCAAAAAAATAACCAGTTGCCATCGAGTCAATTCTAACTCATGGTGACACAGATCTCTTTGTTACACAGTATAACTGCTCCATAGGGTTTTCTTGGCTATAATATTTACAGAAGCACATCTCCAGGTCTTCTGTGATGCCAGTGGGTGGGTCTAAACCACCAATGTTTAGGGTAATAGTTCCTTGTAAAGTATTTGTGCCACCCAGAGACCAATGCATACTTTAAACTCTTTGAAAATAAAAGTCAGTTTGAAGTTAAAAAATAAAAACAAAACAAACCATTGCTGTCAAATCAACCATTTGAAGTGACTGTTAGATTTTACATTTCCTAAGTCTGCCATTTGGACAGAGAGTATCTTCCAGTTTGTACTTGTTTTGTTGTACAACTCCTGGTGATGGCTGAGAAATCCTGTTTAGAGAATCCCAGGTTTACCAAAATCAGCAATTAGGGAAAAAAAAAGTTAGAAAGTCTTCTAAACACGAGGAAGTTATAAATGCTAACGAATTGGAGCCGGGGTCTTAGAGAAAGGCTCAGGCTTAGGTATTGATAGACACGAGAAGGGAGTTCGCACAGTTACCCTTGGATGGTGTAGTCAGTCTGCCCGTTCCTGGCCAGGGTTGTTCTTGCCTACCATACTTATTCGATTGTCATTCTCTCCCTCAGACTCATCTGGGTGTTCCCGTACCAGATGTGCACCTAGGTAAAGTGAGCATCTCCAAGAGTGGGAGTTTGGGAATGCTGTTTCGGGGATGCAATAGCTACATTCTCTTACTCGAATTTTCAGTCTTTAAATGTGTGCAAGAGTTTGGTTAGATACTAGGAATAGTTAAGTACTCTTTGATCCAGTAATTCCGTTTGAGTTGCATTGTCTTAAGAAAGTAATCACAGATCATGGACAGAGATTTCTATGCAAGTTGCATTCTTTTCAAAGCACACCCTCAGAAAAGGAAAGGCCAGTAGTAGTGGATTGATAATAAATTATGTCATTGCCATATGATGGCGTAAAGTTATGTACCTTTAAAAATCATTTCAAAGAATAGATAAAGACATGGGAGAATAATGCAATATTGAGGTGGAAAGGTACAATGAAAAATGTATATGATATGAAATATACACATGCACAGTTTTAAAAGATTAAATAGAAGTTTACAGTTGAGTATCTTCTGAATTGTGGGGGAAATTTTGCATGTTCTGTTCATGATTTTCTCCAATGAGTATATATAAATTTTAAAAAAAGAAAAGAAGAAGTTAACAACAAGGAAAAGGTAAAAAGTACCTAGTTCTAACACTTAAAAAAAAAATCATATAGAAAGGAATGAGTCTTCCTTCACATCTCATTGAACATGGTTAACAGGTCAACCTATTTCCTTTCAGATTCAATGTTTTTATACACATCTTTGTATGGTGTAACTTAAAAATCAGGAAAAAATTAAATTCTGTTTTTGTTTTTTTTTTTTTCCTTTAAGTTTTTGTTGTGAATTGTGAAAGTTCACAGGGCAGATCATCAGTTTTATATTCAACAATTCATACAGTTTGTTTCATCACAATGATTACATTCCCCTCCATATACCATCAGTTAACAGTATTTCTCTATATGCACTTTAGTTCTTTTTAAAACCAAAAGAAAACACAAAAAACCACTCAGGCATGTATAATAATTTATACCACCAAAAGGCACATTCTGCAAGTCTGCTTCATGGACACCATCTCTTAGTCCCTCTCTTCCCATGAATCTAGGGTCCTCAGCTGCTCCTTCTCTCCATGTCCCCATCTCTGCCTCCATCTATGGTGTCGCTGCTTCTCTGGATAAGATCCTGCATTCCAGTTGTGCTCTTCTCCCTTGATGGCCCTAGGATCCTTTGTTTCTGGACTGTAAGATTAACTGTTCCCCAATTTTTGTTCCAAAACTACCTTTACAATTGTGACAATCACAATTAGTCGTAACAGTTACTCACTATTGAATCATAAGTATCTTATTCCCATATCTTTTAACCAGACCTATCTAGACGAGATGACAACTATTCAGTGGGGACTCTTTTCTTCCCCCACACACTTTTAAACTCCCTCATGAAACCTTGTAAGCCAGTCACTTCTTGCCTTTATCGCCCCCTCATTTTAGGTAGCCAATGTCTAAGTTACCCGTCCTTCTATACCCTGTGTACTGAGAGGATAGCATTGATAATTAATGTGAAGATTCCTTCCCTCCCTGTTGGTATTTAGAGTTACTACCTCCATGAGTATAGGTCAAGTTCATCAAATTGTAGCAATTTACCCCTGTTTCCTTTATCAAAAATTGTTTTTGTTTTTTATCTTCCTCTAGTCAAGTTCTGATTATCAAGCCATTGAGTCTAGGTTAAATGGGTACTATCTGCAACTTTGGGTGTTCTTGTGCCTCTCCTTTTATTTCATGTTAGCTGGATGCTTCACTCTTAGCTCTAGCCCTCTGTGGCTATGTCGTTGTTCATGGGCTCAGGTGTCCCCTGGTCTCACCACACATTGGACCAGCAGCTCTTCCTCTTCTCTCTCTCATCTCCAGGCCAACGGGAGTCAGTGGACTATGGTAGAACTCAGCCCATTTCTTCATTACTGCCTTCCTCGCCTCTTCCATTCACCAGTAGACCAATGTGCTCACCAGCAAGCTTACATGCCTGCTCATGTGTTCCCTTTTGAGTTTCAGTCTTAGAGGGGAGTTTGTCCTGAAGGAGCTTGATTGCTTGCCTTGATGGCTTCCCAGCAAACAGCTTGCTTATTCTTACAGTAGCCAGTCATACTGCCATTTTTGTTTTGGGTTTTTCTTGCTGATCTTCCTTTGAAGATGAATCTTATGTTGCTCTATCTGTTCTAGGCTGGTCTGCTTGTCCTTTCTAGTGGGAATGCCCCACCTCATAAGGTTCTGGATGGGACTCAGGATTCCACCTCAGGATTCCACCTAATGTCCTATACTCTGCTAAGTCTCCGCGAGAGGCCTGTTTCACTGGGGAAGTTCTAGAACCCCTTTTAGGTATTCCAGTCAGTTATGGGTTGAAGATGGGCTTACAAGTTTTCTGTAATCATGTTTCCCAACATTCCTTTCTATCGCACTCAAGTGTCTATTTTACAATAGAAGGCAAGGGAAACCAATATACATAACACAGTCAAGCATCTTGGTATTATTTCCCCTCTTCAAACTATGCCTAGATTCCTGTATCACAGAGCCCTGTTGTTCCAAGGTTAAGCATGCATCACTATTTACCTCTGTCCCATTTAGCCTATGCAAACCTGTCTCAGTGTTCCTCTGTCTACCTTGTTCTTCCACCTCCTCCCCCTTCTTGTATTACCTTCCCCAACACCTGAACTATGATGTGTCTGCCTTTACCCTGTACTCTAGCATTGCCTCCTTCCACCTTCTGAATCCCCCACCCCAACCCCACTGTTTTTGTTACCTTATATTTAACTTTTCCCTCCATTTAAGACAGTCTATTTTATCCTGTAATTTACCTGACCTTCCCACCATCTAGATCTCTGTTCCTCTGTGTTTACCTTCGTTCATATTGTAATTGTTTTGATCATAGACTGACCTCCTAGATCCTCTGGATTTGTTCTTAAAGTTTTATTCTGTTCTCGACTCTTCCATTTGTATATTGAGTTCCAGGTGATGCTGCCACGTACATCAGTCTCTGATTGTTGTCTGTTCTTGTTGGTTCTCTGTTCACAGAACTCCTTTTATGATGTTTTTATCGCAGGGTTGGCTTTGGCAAAATCCCTTAGCTCCTGTTTATCCTGGAATGTTTTGATTACACCATCATATTTGATTGACAGCTTTTCTGGGTAGAGGATTCTTTCCCTGCATGGTTTTTGTTGAGAAATCCGAACTTAATCAGATTTGCTTGCCTTTATATGTTACGCTTCTCTTTGCCCTAGCTGCCTTCCAGATTCTGCCCTTATCTTTGATTTTGGAGAGCTTGATTATTGTATGTGTTGGTGTTTTTCTTTTAGGGTCTATCCTTCCTGGGGTTCGTTGAGCTTCTTGGATGCTTATCATTTCAGTTTTCAGGATGTTAGGCAAATTTTCTTCCAGAAGTTCTTAAACTATCTCCTCTGTGGACTTGTGTGATTGCTCCTGTTCTGGAATGCCAATAATTCTTATGTTATTCCTCTTCATGTTGTCCAACATGAATCTTAGACCTTCTTCAGATTTTTTTATCCTTTTTTCTGTTTGTTCGTCTGTCTTAGTGGTATTGAGAGATTTATCTTCCAGCTCACTAGTTCTGGCTTCCATTTCTTCAGTTCTGCTCCTTTGCCCTTTCAGTGTATTATCCATTTCTGATACTCTATTATTAATTGTTTGGATCTCTTTCTGTAGGTTTTGAATTGTTTCTAGTGCTATATGTATCTTACTTGATTGTCCTGTAGCACTTTCCTGACTTCTTCCGTATTTTTCTCAACTCTATTGTAAAGTGTTTTAATACATTTTATAAACATTTTTCTGAATTCCTTCTTCTCAGGCATTTCCAAGGCCTTCCCTTCTTCCAGAATGGAGTATAGGTTTACCTCCAGCTCATTTGTCTCAGTCACTTTATCTTGTTTTGGACATGTACTGATATGGTCATCTGTTTCTGTTTTTTTGGGCATATTCAGGAGTTAGCTGTGGCCTTAAAACTTAGATGGGTGTGTGTTTTGGTATTTTTTATGTTTTCTGATTGCTTCCAGTTAGATGTGATCTGTCTGGTTCTGTCAGATGTCCATAGCTGCTCTGATCCTTCACCGGTTCAGTCTCACCCAAGATGGCCACTCAGGGAGCAGCTGAGCACCTTAGAATAGAAAGCACTGGATTTCTTGCTTTTGCTTCAAGTTCCACTGGCTGTAAACCTTCCAACATTCTAAATATTCCTTTATAAGTGGTTCAGCGTGCTGGGGACCATTCCCTGAGCCTGCTTGGTCCGGTATTCTGTGTTGTTGATGATAGTGCTCCTCACTGCACTTCTACCCTATCTGCCACCTTGTTTGTTCTCTCAAAATTCTGTTTTGTGAAAGAAAGAAATGGATTTAAATATTAAGTTAGGTGTGGTGCAGTGGTTACGAATTGGGCTGCCAGCCTCAAGGCCAGAAGTTCGAAACTACCAGCTGTTCTGTAGGAGAAAGATGAGGTTTTCTGCTCCCGTAAAGATTTACAGCCTCGGGAACTCTGTTCGGGGTCACTATGAGTCGGTACCGACTCCACGGTACTTAACAACAACAACAAATGAAATTATCTTAGGAGTTTTGGTGTGGCACTATAGGACAAGCACTCGAATGCTAGGTCATTTTGAATTGTAAGGTTAACCAGCTGCTCCATGGAAACCCTATTCAGGATCACTATGAGTTGGAACCAACTTGATTGCACTTAACAGCAATAACAGCAATGAAATACCTTTCTGATTTTCATGAAATTATCTTGGTTTATACCATAATTTCCTAAGGGTCCTTTGAGAATGGATTTGGGTGACAATGGAAAGTTGAGGAATTGACTCTTAAAAATGTTTAGAAAGTGGATACTTGATCTTAGTTTTATCTGTATTGGACAGAGCATAATTATGTGAGAAATCGAGAAATGAAATACATATAAGGCATCTCCTCTTCACTTCTAACCTTAGAACAGATAGTTTTTCCTCCAGTAAGTACATTAATGCATGCTGATAGGATTTATCAATGTTGCTTTGCAGACCATGTTTTCACATCCTAAATCAAGGCGTTTGATCCCATAAGTAGAAGTATATATGTGGAGGAAATAGCTCAAAGGCGTTGACATTTAGACTGACTCAGAAAATCCAGGACATTTGTGTCCCTTAAAAAATACATACATACATATGCATATATATGTGTAGCATAGTGGTTATGAATCGGACTGCTAATCTCACGGTCAGCAGTTCAAAACTACCAGTTGTTCCACAGGAGAAAGATGAGGCTTTCTGTTCCCATAAAGATTTACAGCCTTGGAAACTCTGTACAGGGTCGCTATGCGTCGGAACCAACTCCACGGTATATAACAACAGCATGTATATATAAACAAACACACATGCATGATATATATTTACATTTTACAGTCTATTTTAGGAATCCTGGTGTGGCACTGTAAGATAATCACTGACCTGCTAATGTCAAGGTCAGCAGTTCAAACCTACCAGCCGCTCTTCAGAAACCGTATACAGTATCGTTATGAGTCAGAATCAGTTCACCAACATTTGACAGCAATGATGTTCTACACTGAATTAGTGTATACTGAGGTCTTGTTCCCAGGGGAAATACAAGATTAGTTCCTGTGAAATTCTGATCACTGTGCTTTTTATCAACCAATCATTACGTAGCCTTTTTAAAATAAATGTGTTTCTATTTGAAGACACCTTATTTAATAGACATTGTTGATTCATTGTTGAACTCCTCGTGTACAACAGTACCATAATTTTTACCTGAGTAAAGCCTATCTAATGCATATTTTCTCCATAAGGCACATCACAGCTTTCTTGAACTTAGGAACACTAGACAGTGGTCAGCCCTGCATCTGGGGTCATTTAAAGTAGTGAAATTACCTGCAAAAGCACAAAAACTGTGGAAAGCATGGCACTAAATAGACCATGAGAAAGATACTTGTTTTCAGCTGAATAGGAAGGCAGAGCATTGCTTTGGCTCGCCCTTAGCTGAGTTGGGTGCATGTGTACATTGGGTGATCCAAGTTCTTACCACTCTGTGCCTTTTGTGCCATGAGTACTGGTGTTGGGGTTACAAATCTACCTTAGCCAGGAGGGAACAATTCCTGGAAAAGGCATCCATCTCAGTGTGCTGGGGGTGGGTGGGGTGGGGGGTTAGGGTTAGGCTTGGCAGCAACAGTGGCCTCATACATAACAACGGTGAGAATGGTGCAGGGCTGAGCAGCATTTCACTCTGGTATAACAATGTCACTGTGAACGGGAGCTGACTCCACATCACCTAACAACCACAAGGTGGATTCACAAGGAGCCCTGGTGACGCAGCTAGTTAGACACTTGCCTACTAACCTAAAGTGTGGTGGTTTGATCCCACCCATCGACTCTGTGGGAGAAAAACCCTGGCAAACTGCTCACATCAGATTACAGCCAGGAAAACCCTGGGGGCAGTTCTTCTTTGTCACAGGAGTTGCTATGAGTTAGAATTGACTTTTTGGCAACCAGCAACAACAGGCGAATTGACAAAGATGGAGTCTGTGATTTATGAAGTTCGACTTATTCCTTTACGGACTTCATATTTTTATGCATGGAGTCATAGTAATCATTGTGAGATTGTCTGTGGAGTGTCTGTACATACGCATGTAAGCACACGCATATACACACACATCTTTTTTTCCTGTATAAACTTTAAAGGGGGTTTTCAATAGCCCCAAAGAAGAAAACACAAAGCACCCTGTCTCTCAGTACCCACCTGTGTTTGTTCTCTTCCAGCCTCAGCCCTTTCCTTCCCTGTTCAGGAGAGGGTGTCTGGGTTAACTGGGGCCCAGCAGCAGCTGGCAGCCAGGGTGATTGCACTCCTTCAGCAACACTGAGGTGTGTTGTAATCACGAGGAACATATGCGTGCCTGGGAAGTGTATTTTTGGTGTGCAACCTCCATCTAGTCTAAATGCTAATTATGAGAATAGCTTTAGCAAGGCACTTACGCCTGATTTGACTTGAAAAAAAGGACTGTGGCCCATCCATGCGTCTTTCTTAATATGCAAGTTCACTTTTATCCTCTAGGGATATTTCAGAGGGCGGGGAAGCTGGCAAGCAAATTGCTGTGCATTTTGGCATAAACACCATCACTGCCTCCTAAAAAGGAATTGCAATGACACTTGTGATTATAGGAGGCTTTGCTTATGAAAACACACACACATGCACACCACTACTCACTCCCTCTTCCAGAGTAAGAGTAGGAGTAAGGAAAGGCAATAAAATTACTTGATGGTCATAGAACAAGTATTTGCGTGTGAAGAAGTCAGAAGTCAGAACTGATCCAGTTGGACTGGTATCAGGAAAAGAGACTAAGAAGCAAAGGAGGTTAACACCTCTAGAGTTCATCAGGAGCTGAGTTTTGAAAAATGTTCCTAAATTCTCCCATTTCTTCATTCTGCAAATGTTTATTGTCAGGCTTTGGGTGCCAGGTGCCCCTGAGGCATGTCAGTATCCATTTTGAGATGGTAATTGATTATTCATTACCTAATGAGGCATAATTCTGATAGCGTAGTGGTTACGAATCAGGATGCAAACCGCAAGGTCAGCAGTTCAAAATTCCCAGCTCTTACGCAGGAGAAAGATGAGGATTTCTGCTCCCGTATAGATTTACAGCCTCGGAAACCCTGTACAGGGTCGCTATGAGTCAGAACTGACTCCACGGCATAGAACCACCACCACCAGTGACGCATGGAGGAGCCCTGGTAGTACTGTGGGCTATGCGAATCACAGGGTCAGCAATTCAAAGCTACCAGCCACTTCACAGAAGAAAGACTGACAGTTCAGAGACTCAAAGGAGCAGATCTACTTTGTCCTATGTTGTTGTTGTTATGTGCCATGGAGAAAGTTCCGACTCATAGCAACCCTGTGCAGGGTTTCCAAGGCTGTAAATCTTTACCGGAGCCAAAAGCCTCATCTTTGTCCCGCAGAACCGCTGGTAGTTTCGAACTGCTGCCCATGAGGTTAACAGCCCGATTCGTAACCACTACGCTACCAGAGCTCCATCCTATAGAATCAGTGTGACTCAGGATCAGCTTGACAGTGGTGGGTTTGGTTTTAGTATGGCATAGTTGGCATTGCAATAAATTTGGTTAAATATTAATTTACTGTCACCTAGCACTGTAGGTTAATGCGCTAGACTGCAAAGTTGTTTGATCTGCAAGGTCGGCGGTTCAAGCTAACCAGATGCTTCTTAGAAACCCTCTACAGGGTCTCTATGGTCAGAAGTGACTCAATGGCAGAGAACAATGACAGCAAAGGAGCTCTGAGCATAGTGGTTACAGTCAGGCTGCTAATCTCACAGCAGTTTGAAACTACCAGCAGTTCCACGGAAGGAAGATGAGGCTCTTATAAAGATTTATAGCCATGAAATCCCCGTACAGGGTTGCTGTGAATTGGAACTGACTCCACAGCACCCCACCACAACTACCACTATTGTTGATGAGGAGCCCTGGTGTGGCACTATAGGCTAACACCGGACTGTTAACCACAAGGTTAGTGGTTCAAACCAACTAGCTGCTCCTCAGAAACACTATACAGGATCATTATGAGTTGGAGCCAACTCAGTGGTACTTAACAACAGTAATGATAGTGGAGGAGCCCTGGTGTGACACTATAGGATAGGCACTAGACTACTGACCACAAGGTTGGCAGTTCAAACCCACCAGCCACTTGTTGGAAACCCTGAACAGGGTTGCTATGAGTCAGAACCGACTTGACCACTACAACAACAGCAGTGTTGGTAATAGCTAGTAGTCGTTAGTTAATGGGTTAATGTCCTAAACACAGAATAAGTCAGGTTCCTTGGAACTGGCAAAGAGACTAATATACAAAGTCTTCTACTTAGAAATGCCTAATTACCTCAGAATTTCAAAGGCTGTGAATTGTTTTACTAACCTGCAGTGGCCTCCCTTTTTCTTCTTTTATATTAAATTGTAAATACTGCAAGTCAAGTCCATCATTGCCTTTACCCTTTATGCATAGCAAGATCTTTGCCACTGGTCAGTTAATTTTAAGTAAAATTGAGTCAAATTAACATTGGATCAGTCTGTGCAATTTTAGAAGAAACGTAGGGAGAGTATGGCTGTCAGAATGTCTAGTTGAATTCTGACCCTAATTTTGCCTTGCTATATTGGCCTTGAACCAAGTCCCTTAATCATTGAACCTCCCAGAGCCTCAGCTTCCACACCTGTATACTGAACTTTAATGATGCCCATGTAGGATAGCAGGTTTAGAACATGGTAAATGTGTGCAGCACATCACATAGTATTTGGCTTAAAGCGCATGCTTAGAAGGTGTTGGTTTGAAAAAGCCTGTTGACCTAAAATATAGGGTGTGTCCAGTCCAGTGTGTGTGCCTCACAGACAGAACCTTCTTAGCACTGTGAGAAAACCTTGTGCAAGTCTTAGCACCTCTCTGGGCCTCGCTGGACCCTGTGAAATGTGAAAAGAGAAGAGTTTGCCACACAGCGCTGAAATTTTCGATACATTTGGAGATTCCTACTGAATCATCTCCCAGACTTCCCTGAGGTCACAAATATTGGCCTGTTCATCTTTCTGTCCATAGTTCCTGACACATAATGGGCCCTCAGTAAATGTCTGTGGAAGGAGTGGAGTTTGGGGATGTGTAAGTGTAGTCCTCAGATGAAGCTCTCAAGTTTTAATCTTAGAAACCCTAAGGAGCAGTTCTGCTTTGTCTGGTGTGGTCACTATGATGAATTGGAACCAACTCAATAGCACTGGATTTTTAAACTCTAAGTTGGACTCCCAAAATGGTGAGGAAAGCCTGTGGTATTGGGCAATACAACATTTTCTTTCCAAGGGTGATCAAGTGGCCGGTGGTTGATTGGACTGAGGTGGCAGAGCACGTGAGTTGTGTCTTAGTTTCAGGCTTTCTCAGTCACTGCCTCTGAAGAGGATGGAGCTTCATTAGATGGGATCTGATAAAAGCTTACCTTCTCAAACCTTAATTTATGAGGTAGGCAGTAGATTTACTGACTCCTTATTTTAATGGGAATCAGTGATGGCTTCAAAATCAGAAAACAAACTCCCTTGTAAATGTGGAAACTCCAGTCCCTGAGCCTAGGGTTCTCTGTGACATTATTGGGTCACTGTATGTACTTGGGTAGGTGACAAGGCTAAGGGGGGACTTCAGCCCTAACCAGCCTGCATCCATTTATTTACACATGGGTCTGATGGCCAAATTTTGTTTGTACTAAGCATACTGTGACCAAAAATCAAGGGTGAAAATCACGAACCCAGAGCATCTTCCTGGTTAGTTTGTTCAAAGTCAAAATTAAGAGAATGATTCCTTCTAGAAAGAAGCTTTATTTAGCTCATTTTTAAATTTCTTTTCCCCCCTCTCTCATTGCAGGTTAATTGTAATGGCTTCACAATTGAAGATGAAGAACTCTCTCACTTGGGATCAGCAATATTTCCTGAGTAGGCTGAGTTTGACTTCATTTCATTTCTTTCTCTTTTTTTTTTTTGAAACAAATTTGACACTAATTTGGTTTTTTTGATATTTAAATAACCCACCTAACTGCATGTGGCAGACATGACACTCCAACTGAATTAAGACACCTTTTTAATTCTGCCAGATTTCAAAATATTTCCCCTACACTTAAGGATCTGAAGGTAGTAGTTAAGAGAACAGTTGCTTGTTAAGTCCTGCTAGGCAGAGAGAGCTGTTATTTAAGAATATTTTATAGTGTGCATAGAAGAAATAACCTGTGTCCTGCTGAGAAATTTGCTTTCTGCATATCTGATTCTGGAAGTGTGCATTTTTTATATTCAAAGTGAAACATTAATTGCCAACCAAGAATTGGCTATAGGCTTGTGTAGAGAACATATGAGCATCTTCCCCAATCTCTCCTTTTTGAAAATGCCAGTCCAGAAACAGCGTAATTTGGAGGGAGGGTAATGAACTTTAGAGAACAGTTTCAAAGAAGTGTAGGATTTTTTTCTCTCGGCTTCAAGAGTATTGAAACAATTCAAGCATGGCTAGCCAGTTGTCCAATGGAGATCTTTGTAGCTCTCACATTTGTGAATCACCTAAAATGGCTTTGCCATTGTCTCTTTGATGAAATAGCTGGATATCTACAAAATGTTTCAGCCCCTTGAAATCAAACCCTTGCTACATAGTTGAAGGACAGGAACACATTGTGCCTTAGTTCCATCCAAAGTGATGTTGCTTTCTTTGGACTCAGGAACCTCAGCTATGCATTGAAGCGTTTACAGGGAAACCTCGTCACCTATGTGCTCAGCCTAGATGAAGTGTTTGTTCCTTGTGTGTTTGTTAGTTGCTGCTGTGCATCATACGGGTCTGAGAGTTGGGAATTTTTACAGGGCTGTGTCATGTGAGCAGCTGTTTCAGGTTTGATTGAACCAGAGTAGCAGAAGAGATTATTCACATTCTGTTATTGCCTTTGGTGCCAAAATGGTGTCATCAGTAGTTTAAATTTGATCTTAAGGAAAGTCATACTTTTGAAGGGAGGAGGCTGTTTGGGATTATTTCCTTTGGGAAAAGAGAAGTTCGGTGGGGGTTTGGGGGGTGGGGTGTCTGTTGAAGACTCGCAGTGACAATTTCAGCCCTGGAAAGTCTGGGTCTTGGGTTGCTAGGACTGCCAGAACAAAACTCCAGAACTAGGTAGCTTTAGAAAACAGAAGTGGATTGTATCACAGTTCAGGAGGAGGAATGTCAAAATTCAGGGTATTGCCAGGGCTGTGCCCTTTCTGTCTCTGGAGGAGAAAGCCTACCTTGTCTCTTTCAGCTTCTGTGGCCCCCTGGTCAGCGTTCTTGGCTTGTAGGGGGCTCCTTTCATGCCATATGGTGTCTGATGTTACATGTTTCTGTGTCTCTGTCATCCTCCCAGAAATTGTGATTAGGACCCACTCTACTGTGCTGTGACTTTTTGTAATGTACCTGATAACGTCTGCTAAGAAAAGTCCTATTTTCCCCAAACAGGATCACGTCCACATCCACAGCAGGCAGTAGGGCTTCAAGACATCTTTTCGCAAGACACAATTCAGTCTATAATGAGATCTTAAAGATGAAAAATTGGCACTTAACACAAACCTGAGTTGTTTCAGACCCACTGCCATACCGCATTCCCCATTTCATTACAGACACCTTCAGTCTGTCTCCAGCTGATGCGCTAACATATCTAACAGAGAGACCACAGGGCTGCTTTCCCTTTAACAGCTCTAGCTTCTTGGTGCATTGATTGACTAGATCAAATAGGATCTGATTCCCTGAGACATTTTCCAACAAGTTGGGTGGACCATAGCGGCAGGTCCCCAAGGACCAAGACAGTGAAATTGTTCCCTGTCTGTCCAGGGCATTTGCCAGCCACACCTTTTCACCTAGCCTCTGGAGCCTAGAGGCAGCCACTCTGCCCTTGTTTAGGGCAGTGATTCCCATCCAGACCTTGGTCAGCTTGCTCCTAGCTCAGCATGGCAACCCCCTCAGCTTTGTTGCATTCTGGGGAAAAACAGAAGAGAGGCTTTGGTTGCTGAGGTGTCAGGAAGGTGACACTGACCACCCTAGCAATGTTATATATGTGTGGATATGCGTGCCCACAGGAGCACAAGCCCCAGTTTCCGGCTGTTTTAATTGGGGGGAAAAATCCCTTTGGGCTGAAATCATAACGGTATTGTGATTTCAAAGACAGCATTTTCAGAGATCAAGCACTTTTTCCCTGTAGTTTAGAAATTTTTGTTCTTAGAACTTTGACCTTGATATAATCAGAAAGCTCAAAGCCCCTCGCATAGGCGAGTCTCTCTATCCTTCTCGCTGTCCCTGAAAAGCAGACGGTGACAGCAGGAACAGTAATGTCCCAATTTTCCAGATGAGGAAATTGAGGTGCACAGAGACTCAGATGGGCTTCTGGAGGACTCGGCGGGAAGGCAGGCAGGGGACACAAGTCCCCCCTGGTAGTGATTTGTCAGCATCTGAAGAAAACACACTGGAAATAGTCCACTAATGTGAAACGCAGCTTGGACAGCCTGTTTGTCCCTTTCAGTGAGCGGTGAGGCGGCAGGCAGCTGCCGGCACTGGGTTTTAGATCCAGCACCTAGCAGGAAAGAACTTTTGTGGGCTTTTGTTGTTGTTTGGATTTGGCTTCAATATCCCCATTTCTTAGTTGTAGATTTCATTTTTCAGTGTTGTTAAAGGTACTTGTCATTCATTAGTTTCCAGCAAGTTGAGTCTGACTTTTAGCACAGAGGAGAACTGCTCTGTAGGCTTTTCAAGGATGTGACCTTTTAGAAGTAGGCCACTGGGTCTTTCTTCCAAGGCATCCTGGGGTGGCCTTGAACCACCAGTCTGTCAGCTGATAGTCAAGCACTTAGCCATCTGTACCGCCCATGGACTCTGTCCAAGGTTAAGACATTAACTAGGATGATATATGCAAGCAGAACAACCTCTTAGAACATGATGGCCAGCAATTAGCGTTTTCTCTATGTGTCGCAAAGATGCAGTTGCTCTAGCTTAACAAGCAGGCAGCCAAGTGGAGTCACCTAACTCATGGAGAAAGTGGAATTTTCTCTTCTGATTGACAGTGTAGCGTTGATGAACCACAGCTGTTGTCCTAATGTGATTGTGACCTACAAGGGGACCCTGGCCGAAGTGCGAGCTGTACAGGAAATCCGCCCGGGAGATGAGGTGAGTGTATGGCTTGCAGTGTGCTGATGACTGCTGTTTAAAGACTGTGGTTACGCCATCACTGCAACTTCACTTGAGAACACCAACAGTAAATGATTTGGGGCAAGTCACCTGGTCCTCCAGGGAACTAATGACCACATTTGTGGACCTGTATCTGAGTCCCCGGGGCCACACACTGTAGGACTTCCATTTGGTGCTGCCATTTCCTTGTTTGGTCAAGAAGAAACAGCAGAGAATGAATTCACTTGAGTTGAATTTCTTGTGAAGGATTATAGAGATTTACAAAAAAAGGAGATTGCCAAAATGACCAAAATAAAGTTTTGATACTCTTTGGAAGCTGTATGTATTCCTACTGCCAAATTAAGTTGAACCTCCTTTGTTGTAGCTGAAGAGCTTCAACTCTGAAATGCATATCAGCATTTTGTTGAACCTATTCCATGTGTGACTTTAGGGCCGTAATTCACTTAATAGAAATACGATGCAGATGACCAGTTGTATACATCGACTGGGAGAATAGGGCCAGTGTATGGACCAGAGACACCACTAAACTGTTTGCCATTCAGTCGAGTCCAACTCATGGTAACCCATGTATCAAAGAGCAGAACTGAGCTCTATGGATTTGAATCAGTGACTCTTTGGGAAGTCAGTTGTCAGGCCTTTCTTACAAGGCACCTCTAGGTGTTTTCCAACCTCTCCAGTCTTTGATTTTGCAGCTGAACACACCACCCAGGGACTCCCAATAGGCACCATTACCCTCCGCAGCCCCCCTTTTTTGGAAAGCACAGCTGGTGAATGCTTGAACTGCCTTGATAAGAGCCCATGCTCCTTCATCTGCTCAGTAATTCCCTCTTTCTTGCCCTTGCTCCCGTATCAGCAGTGATTCTGTGATAACCTCAGAAAATATCTCACCCCAGGAAGACCTGCCTGATAATTTGCTAAGTGTACACCGTATGCTTTAAGGTAGATATGGAAATTCTTAGCAAGACACATGAAATTTCAGGGGATCTAGACTCCTGGTGTGGTGCTGTAGGAAAAGCACTGGACTGCAAACCACAAGGTCGGCGGTTCAAACCCACCAGCTGCTCTTTGTTTGCTGTGAGTTGGAACCAACTCGACAACACTTAACAGTTACACATTTTAGGTTGAATTTCAGTTTAATGATTTCAATCCAATTTTAAATATAATTGTCATTGTGCTGAATGACAAATGCCTTGCTATCTCTGGAAGTTGTTAACTAATTCACAGCTGGACTGAGGCCAGAAGCTCAGTGTGCACGCTGGGTTTTGTACCTTTGCTAAATGCACAACCAAGAGGGTTAGGGTGTCCAGGTTCCTGAATGTCTTGTGGCGACCACCCAGTGCTTATTTTATTGAAATAGACAATTCAGTCAATGTATGCGGTCAGGGATCAGTGGTTGTGTGGGCTGACTGCAGAGAGGAGCTGCTAGTCACCTGGACTAACTGTCTGGGCAGTGTACACTGGAGTGGCCTTTGTCGCCATCTTCTGGGCCCTTCTGTTTGTTGCACTTTGTGTCCATCCATCATTGCAGAGGAAATAGTAGCCATGTGAGGCAGAGCAAGGCTTGCACCTCTTTCTGTTTGCTACCATGCTCTCACCAATATAAAATGTGGTAACCTCACTGGATACCTGGGAAGTCAGTTCTTAGGGGGTCACTCGCCCTTGGAAGAGAATGGCGCCCATGTCCAGGATGTGAGAGTGAGGTACGAGGTCTCATTATTGCCCTTGGTTTGGGGAGAGCTTGGCCGCCCTGCAAGCACCTAGCCCTGTGCCTCTCGTCTGCCCCCCTGCGTGGTATTGCCCGGGGTGACTGGCTTACTGACTGGCTTTTAAAGCCCATCTGTTCAGTCAGACATTTGCTTGATTATGTGGGATGATCAGCAAGTGCCATCCCAGTGAGTAGATAATGGACTTTTAAATGCTGATCTCCAACACAGACTTCCGAATAAAAGAAAACAAGGGGAGCCCAAAGGATGACTTGTCCATGTTTGCTTACTCAGCCGGAAGGGTTAGGATCTGCCTGCCGCCTAAGGCAACAGAGGACTGGCGTTCTAGAAGTTGTGCCTTCCTGAGACTGGCTGACTTAAGGTGCCACCCAGAGCCTCTGGTCAGCAGTACACTGTACTGAGCATCCTTTTCCATTTCCAGATGATGTAAGGACAAAGGGGAGACTTGCCAGGGCTTGCGTTCCTGTTCCCCTTGCACTCAGCCAGCAATGAAGGCAACGCAAACATCTGAGCTTTCCCAGATGATGGAATAAAGGCAGGCAGAGGTAGCATCCACCCAGTCGCAAAGATCAATGGGCTCTTTGCCCAGTATAGTTTGTCAGAAGAGGAGCCATGCTTTGCTCCTAAAAGTGTCTCAGTTTAAAAGCAGTCCCTGGTTGTGGTGACAACAGTTAACACCCTCAGCTGCTAAGTGAAAAGTTGGCAGTTCAATTCCACCCAGAGACATCTTAGTAGACAGACCTTCTGAAGAATCAGCTATTGAAAACCTGATGGAGCCCATTCCTACTCTGACACACACTGGCTCTCTCCATGGTCAGTTTCAGGAACCCAGTAGGTTCAAGTAATCGATGTTAATGTCTCCAGAGCCACAAGAGTGATAAGGATTGTGGTTAGCCATTGCCAGTTAAAGCTTCAACTTTTTGGACCCTTTAGGTATTCACCAGCTATATTGACCTCCTATATCCAACAGAAGATAGGAATGACCGGTTAAGAGACTCCTACTTCTTTACTTGTGAGTGCCAGGAGTGTACCAGCAAAGACAAGGTGAGTGCTGCTGACGCAGCCATCCGTCTCACATCTCCCTGCTCAGTGAGTGCCCTTGTCAGACTTGCAGGAAGTCCTCCTAGGGTGTCTTTGACCCTTTAAGCGAGCCCTATTAAGACAGCAAGACAGAATCCAGTTAGACCAGGTGTCTGTTGACACCTACTCCTGGTAGCTGGTGAGAACGTTTCCATTACGCTGTATAAATAAGACAAAGGCCTGGCAGAGGGCTACTTCTTGGAAAGAAATAACTGTTCAAACAGGGGAGGAAAAAGCACCTGAGAATCATTTTTAGACATTCCAGTCTGTTCATCTGAATATGTGGAATTTTTCTCTTGACTTTGCCTAAATTGTTTTATCAGTACAATTCCTCTTTATTCTAATCTTGTGATGATTTATAAATGTGTACACAGACATATTTGCTCATAGAAAATACATTCTAGATATCCTTCCCAAATAAAGGTTATCTAGATAATTCATGCACCCTGGTGGCATGGTGGGGTTAAGTACTGGACTGCTAACCACAAGTTCAGCGGTTCCAGCCCACTACATGCTCTGCGAGAGAAAGATGAGGCTGTCTGGTCCCGTAAAGATTTAGTCTCAGAAACCCTACAGAGGGTCTCTAGGGCTCAGACTCAACTCGATGGCTGTGGATTTTTTCATTTTTAGTGGCACAGTGTTCACTCTTTCGACTGTTAACTGATAGCTGCTCTGTGGGAGAAAGATGTGGCAGTCTGCTTTCCTAAAGATTATAGCCCACGTAGCCCTGGTCGGCAGTTCTGCGCTGTCCTGTAGCGTCAGTAGGAGTTGAAATTGACTCTGCAGCAGTAGGTTTGTTGTTGTCGTTATGTGCCGTCGAGTCAGTTCCAATTCATAATGATCCTGTATGGAGTTCCTGAGGAGCAGCTGATGGGTTTGAACCGCCAGCCTTGAGGTTAGCAGTCCAGTGCTTATCCTACAGCACAATACTAGGATCCCAGCAATAGATTTTGGGTTAATTAGTATTTTTGTTGTTTGTTTTGAATGTCATTTAGATCTGCCTGGTTTCCTTTTGTTTGTTGGTTTGGTTGGTCACATTAGAAGGGCAGGTTCATCTCCTTTCACAGTGGGACTATGTATTACTTGAGAGATTTCTCCATCACTGTTGTTTCCCTGGGAGGTAACACCTTGCCTTTTGGACATTTTGTTCAGGATAAGGCCAAGGTGGAAATCCGGAAGCTCACTGATCCTCCAAAGGCAGAAGCCATCCGTGACATGGTCAGATATGCACGCAATGTCATTGAGGAATTCCGGAGGGCCAAGCACTACAAATATATCCTTTACTACTGCCCTGGCAGTTTACTGTCCCTCACTGGCCAGGGGTGCTGGGATTTGGGGGAAAGGGGTCCTGAAGCAAAATGGGTTTAAAATTACTGAATTTTAAAGGAATAAGGTCTCATGGAAAACGTGTGAAGGTTTATTGACCACCCATTAGGTGGTGCCTACCACAGGTAGAGTTCATGAAGTTCTCATTTGACCAGATTGATCAAAAGCTCAACCTGGTGTGGTGTGAAAGAGTTTTATTCTTTGAGTGTAAGAACAATTCCTTTCCTGAAGGCCATTATTTATGGCTGTTTTAATTTCGAGCAATGCATAGTGCCAAGTGATTTATCATTATCTCAGTCTTCACGTGGAAGACCAACAAGACCAGGGGTTCCGACCCACCAGTTGCTCCCAGGAACCCTATACAGGGTTACTGTGAGCTAGAACTGACTCACCAGCATTTCACAACAGCCCTCACATAGATGCTGTGAGGAGGGAGGGAGATTAAAGTCTTCATTTATCAGATGAAGAAACAGGCTTTCAGATACCAACTCATTGCCCAGGGATGCACAGTTCACTGTGGTAGAGCCTAGTTTTACCCCAGGTTTGCTAACTACCAAAATCTGTGTTCCTATCCACAATGATTATAGTCTAGAAACCCCTATGGGGCAGTTTTCTTTTGTCACATGGGTTGCTACGAATTGAAAGTTTACTCCATGGCACTTAAAAGCAACAACTACCACTGCTACATTACTAGCGTTTTCTTGGTAATTGAAAAGGAGTTAGATGTGCACTCCAGAGTATAGGACTCCAGAGTGTAGGACTGAAAGCGATGGAAGGAATTTGAGAAAGGTGCAGCTTCTCATCAGAAGAAAACACGTTCCCATGTGGGGCCCCTGCCTTAAAAATGCCCCCTCTCCCATGCTCGGTGAGTCCACCTTGAGTTAGGACCTGAATTCTATGATTCTAACCAACAAAGTTTGCAAAGAATCCAATTTATGGCAAAAACTCTTTAGTGTTATTTCACATTTGAGGTCTTGAGTTTCTCTTACTTTGTTTCATCAAGAAAAATGTCATTCCTTTCACTTTGGCTTGGCTATATGTCGTCAGCTTGCTCAGGGGAGTGAGGGTGAGAGTTCCGTAGATGAAAACAACTTCTTGAACTGCCTTGGGAAGTCTGAAAGCAGATGGTGCCTGGCTGGTCATTTCCTTGACTCCACAGCACCCCCTAGTGAACTTCTGGAGATCTGCGAGCTCAGCCAGGAGAAGATGAGCTCCGTGTTCGAAGACAGTAATGTGTATATGCTTCACATGATGTACCAGGCCATGGGAGTCTGCTTGTACATGCAGGACTGGGAGGGAGCCCTGCGGTATGGACAGAAAATCATTAAGCCCTACAGGTGATTGCAGTGGCTTTCCTGATCCTGCTGGGAAGGAATGGAGTGTTGACTCGGGAGTATGTACCCTGGTTCTCTGTCTGAAACACGCCTAGAATAGTTTGCTCTTCTCTGAACCCACATCTGGAGGGAAAGGTTGAGGGCGTCTGGCCAGGCTCATCTTCCACATTTGGAGGAAACGCCCTAGGGAGACAGGTGGAGGTCATGCAAGGGCCTCTGGGGCCATAGCCTTAGTAGTTCTTCAGGGCAGTGTTTAAAACCCACCACACCTCTCAGGAGAAACAAAACCTATTCATCAGTGGCTGTTGGTCTTGAAAACCCTGCTTTTCCATCATTAACTTACACATTTTTTGGTGTGGGTTTTTTTAAATTGCTGCCCCAGTTTGCAAATAGAGAACCACTGGGAGCAGTAAGTTGGCTGTGCTGATTTAATGTCTCCCCTGGGTTGAATTAAATAACTTGGAAAGGTAATAAATACTAGCCACGGGAAGTTTCCTGACTGAACTGGTTATGAAATTTCAAGGTGGGTGACAGGAGGAAGTCATGATCATCTGACTGGCCAGATTGGTGCTGGGCTGGCCAGGATCTGAATCTCGGCAAGTTTCTTAGCATTAGAAGTAGAAATTTGTGTGTTTAAGAAGCACCCTGGTTGTTTCTAACTAAGCTAGAAGACCTTGGTATCTTTTCAGATTCTGAGACAAAACCATAAGGTTTGTTTGTAGTCTGAATTTCCACAGCTGATACTGCCCTCCACTTACCCCACATTGTCCTGATTAACCAGCAGGGGGAGCCCAAGGGGAAGCCAGCTCCTAAAATTGCTCTTGGATGGAAGTGGCTATAATTGAGAATAACGTCATAACCGTCCCTTCCTTGTGGGGTGGTGACGATGTTCTTTGGTCTCTGGCACACTTTGTGAGATCTGTATGTGAGAGAGGAAGAGCAGGGGATGGACATCTCAGCTTGGTGATTCTTCTCCCAGCAGAACCTTCATCTGCGGGCTCTTCCTGAACTTAGTGAGCCCAACCCCTCACTCTGGAATCCTTTGGGGCCCTGGTGTCAGGCTGTCTCCTGCCCAGGAATACTTTCAGTATAGAGGGGGTAGGACAGATTTGCTGTACAGGAATACCTCGTACTCACATTTTACAAGGAGCCCTGATGGTGTAGTGCATTACGTGTTGGGTCCCTAACTACAAGATCGACAGTTTGAATCCACCAGCTGCTTTCTGCTCCAGAAAAGATTTATATCCTTGGGAACCCTTGTAGGGTCTCTGTGAATCCTAAGGGTCTTAATGGTGGCAGCAGATGAGTACTCACATGTAATAAATACTACTCATTTATGGGCTGCCTCCTGGACCCTGTTAATAAGGAAATGGCCCTTTTTAAGGTTTGTTGTTGTTGCTAGGTGCTTCAAGTCAGCTCTGACTCATAGTGACCCTGTGCACAACAGAATAAAACACTGCCCAGTCCCTCAGCTTCCTCAGTTACGTTTGAGTCCATCATTGCTGCTGCTGCATCAGTTCATCTCAGTGGGGGTCTTACCCTTTTTCACTGACCGTTTACTTTGTCAAGCAAGATATCCTTTTCCAGGGACTGGTCCCTCCTGACAACATTTCCAGATCACGTGAGATGAAGTCTCGCCATCATATTCCAAGGGGGCATGCTGGCTGTCCTCTTTCTCAGATAGAGTGTTCATTTTCTGGCATCCTGTAGCACTTTAAATAGTCTTCACCAACACCAGAATTCAAATGCATCAGTTTTTCTTTGTTGTCCAGCTTCTCTTGCATATGAGGCAATTGAAAATACTATGGCTTGGGTTAGGACCACCTTCATCCTCAAAGTGACATATTTGCTCTTTTAGCACTTTAAAGAGGTCTTGTGCAGCAGATTTGCCCAGTGCAGTTGGTCATCTGATTTTCTGGTTGCTGCTTTCATGAATATTGACAGTTGTAAGTGCTGTGGAGTCGGCTCTGACTCTTAGCAACCCAGTGTAGGGTTTCAAAGGAGCAGCTGCTGGGTTTGAACTGCCTATCCTGTGGTTCACAACCAGTGTTGTTGTTAAGTGCTGTCAAGTCAGTTCCGATCCTTTAGCGACGCTGTCTAGGGTTTCTGAGGAGTAGTTGGTGAGCCAGCTTTGTGATGTAGGCCTGCTTTAAAACCAGGGAGAGTGTCTACTGTATGTAAAACTGGACAACAGAGAAAGTGTCTCTGGGAGATACCACTCTTTTGACTTCAGTGCACTCACAGTTTTTCTACACTAACTGATACCACTGCGTGGGACAGAAAGCAGGGCCTTGAGACACATTGGCGTGTGTGTGTGTGTTTGAGTGTACTGCTTTTCTTTTTCTTTCTTCTTTTTTCACCTTACGTGACAGGTCTACTTGCTGTCTTCATGAATATGACATTTAAAAGATATATTCTCATTGCGTTGCTTTGGGCATACAATAGGAACTCAGATTGAACCTTGCATTTATAGATGTTTCAGAGCAGGATTTCTCCAGGAATATTCCTGTAACTTTTTAGAAACACAAAAGCTGCATAAAACAAATTGTTTGTGATGGGTAGGCACTGGCAGACCATCCGCAGTTACCTGCCCGGAACCTGGCAGGGTTTGGGGATGCCTGGCTGCCGTGGAGCACTTGGCTGTGAGCTCATCTGCCTCAGGCTTACTGGACCTGGCACTGGGGGCTGCCTAGCAGCCTTTGACCCCATGGCCTGTTGTCTTTTCTTCCAGTAAGCATTATCCTTTGTACTCCCTCAATGTGGCCTCCATGTGGTTAAAGCTCGGAAGACTGTACATGGGCTTGGAGAACAAAGCTGCCGGAGAGAAAGCCCTAAAGAAGGTAAGTCTTATGACTTGAGCTTGGTGGTCCCAGTGCCTGGGTGGCCGCCTTGGCACACTTCCTTCGTACCTGCAAACTCTGAATGGCTGTGTTCCGTGGAGATTGATCAGCTCCGGACCCACCCTCCGTCCATGGGAGCTGAAGGGGTGGAGTAGCTAATGGAACCAGGGTGGTCTCCTCTGAGGGAAGCATACCCACATTAGGGGGCACCAGCCTCGATCACAGGCTCAGCCTAGAGCCAAGGGAAGGGGGAGCATTTGGGTTTCCTTTAGGATTCATGTCAGTACTGGGTCCAATTGTGGTGACATCAAAGGCGTTGCACATACAGAGTTGCTTGATTTACTGGTTTCATGGCAGAACTCTCAGTTGCATTTATTTTCCTTTTAATCTAATGAGATAGATTTTCCTGATGAGGGAATTGGGGCTGAGACAGGTTAACTAGCCAGCCAGGGGTCCATGGTAGGACTTGATTCAAGCTCTTTCTGTGTCCAAAGCTTCCTGTCCCTCCCTTTGTGCTTGGGGGTAACTCAGGCCCTGAGCAGCATTTGCTTGGATTTCTGGGCTTCCTTGGGCTCTGATGCCCTACCACCATTTTGAGTGCTGACTGTTGTTCACCATGTGAAAGTTAGCAGTTAAACAGCTACAATTCTTGGGAAAATCTATTTAGCAACCCCTATCAGAATGTTTAAAGGAGCTCTGGTAGCGTAGTGGTTACGAATCAGGCTGCGAACCTTATGGTCAGCGGTTCGAAACTACCAGCCGCTCTGTGGGAGAAAGATGAGGCTTTCTACTCCCGTAAAGATTTAAACCCTCAGAAAACTGTACAGGGTCGCTATGGGTCAGAACTGACCCAACGGCACTTAACAACAACAATATCGGAGAATGTTTATAAATGTTGGGGCTGCAAACTGGGTCTGGAAGCCTCATCCTGCTAATTGCCCAGAGCTTACCAGTAGGCTATTCGTGATGGGAATGAGGCCTCATATTCTGAAAGGAAGGATCAGACCCAGCCAAGCGATAAGTACAAGTTTGGTGTTGTTATGTGCCTTCGAGTCATTTCCGACCCATAGTGTCCACGTGTAGTTTCCAAGGAGCAGCTGATGAGCTTGAACCACCAGCCTTGTGGTTCAAACTGATTTTGCAGTCCAGCGCATTAACCCGCAGTGCCACATCAGAACTCCATAACTACGGGTTAGGCAGGAAATAGTTTGTAAAGCATGGGATTTTTTTTTTTTTTTCAACCTAGGATAATATCTTGATCTCCTTAGTGAAGGTGAGGGAAAATAAATCAGCTAGGTCCCATTGTTAGCCTTTTTTTTAACTTCTTCAGAACCGTAATATGCTGACAGGCAATTCAGTAAAGTCCTGGTGTGGCAATGTGGGGTTCATGCACTGGACTGCAAGGTCAGTTTGAACTGCAGGGTCACCAGTTCAAACTCACCAGCCACTCCTTGGAAACCCGATACAGGCTCTCTCTGAGTCAGAACCAACTCGGTGGCACCTAACAACTATTCAATAAAAAAAAAAAAAAAAAAATCGAATTAAAGAGGGGCAGAACTGATGTGAACAAAGAACGTGAGTCTTAAAATTCAGGGGGAAGGTGTGAGGCAGGAGAGGAGAATGCTTTTCAAAACAGCTGATTCCTGAAGGCCTACCCCATACTTAGCGTGCTTCCTATTCTTGAGATATGGGAAGAGAATATTTTTGTTTTGTTAAGTGCTATCAAGTCAATTTTGACTCATAGTTACTTTGTATAGGGTTTCCAGTGAGCAGCTGCTGGGTTTGAACTGCCAGCCTTGTGGTTTGCCATCCAGTACTGATCCTACAGTGCCACACATAGTATAATAGGAATAGGAAATTTTTAAAAAACAAAGAAAGGAAAAAGACTGCCTGTTATACACACACGCCATCAAAAATTCCCTGATTGGTAGAGTAATTGTTTTTATCTTTGACAGCAGTGTGGTATCTGAGACCTTTATACTTGATTTTAAAAGAGCAAGATAAATTCTAATAGATTACGTTTGATATACACATGTTTTACTTGCATGTCAGGCACAGGTTCTAAACACTTTTCAGTTTTGAGTATGAATAACCCTGAGAAGTAGGTGTTGTACCTACTTTACAAATTATGAAAATGAGGCACAGAGTGATTGATGACACATGGTTAAGTGCTTGGCTGCTATCCGAAAGGTCAGCAGTTCAAACCCACTAGCGATCCAGTGGGAGACACAACTGGTGGTGTACTTCTGTAAGGATAGCAGCCTAGGAAACCCTGTGGGGCAGTTCTATCCTATACGATCCATCCTGTAAGGTCACTGTGAGTCAGAATCGACTGGACAGCAGAGAGCAACAACATAAATTAACTGTTTAAGATTCTTTATAACTCTGTAAAACATGCACCTGCTTTTACGTTTCCTAGACTATTAGAGGAAAGCGAAGACTTTGATAGAGTAAAGTAGTTTCACATTACCTGTATCATTTCCCCAGCTATTGCCTGCAAGATTTTGCAGGAGTTTTTACTGAGCAGGAGAAATGAGAGACTTGGTGGCTGATGATGCTGTGTCCTATGTTAAGAAGCCAGATGATGTAGCAAAACATAGGTTCTAAAAGCCAATTGGCTTGCATTCTGGGCCTTAAAGCAAAGAGATCCACCTTGAATTAAAGTGAGTCTGGGGTGGCAATGGGAGGAAATTGGCTGCTGATCCTTACCCCGTGTTGTCTGTCTCTCCTCCCCAGGCCATTGGGATCATGGAGGTGGCTCATGGCAAGGATCACCCGTATATTTCTGAGATCAAACAGGAAATTGAAAGTCACTGAAACTAAACTATGCATCATCTTAGTTTTTATTTATAAATACTGCTGCAGAAACCTTAAACAGTTGGAATATTTCAAATCCTATACATCACTAAATGATTTTGGTGGGGGGGGAGGGGGGCGGGGAAATAGAATGAAAATAATACCTGCACTTACACCTTCCCCATTGCTTTCTCGAAAGTTGGTTTAAATCTTTAAATCTTGAACCTAAATACCAAATTAAGTTTTGAATGCTATTTTTTCCCCTAAGAGATACGGCATGGTTTCATTTAATACTTCAGACAGGTTGTGTTTCAAACAAACAAAAATAATTGCAATTATTTTTCCCTTCATGCCTGTTGTTTGGATAGACTTGAGTTTTAAAAATGCAATTATTTTCCCCTTCATGCCTGTTGTAATGTTCTGAAAATACCTGAATGATGCAGGAGAATAAAACGATAACTGTATTTGTGACTGGCGTTTTATTTTTTTCTATGGTGGTGGAAGCCCACCTCTTGGAGTGGAAATGACACTTGTCCTGTGTATCTCCAGGTAGGTGCCCATCAGCTCATCTGCAGAGACAGGACTTGAGGAGAAAGAAAACCTGATGAAAAAGGGAAGGTGCTGGACAGAAAGAAAGGAACCTGGGAGGCATCAAAAAGTTTGTGGGGAAAAAATGGAATGAAGAGATACTGGAATTTTTCCACGAACTTTTTGAAACCCCCCACATAACTGTGGTAGAGAATGATGGAGTGACTGGAGTGCCACCCCCTCCTGTCAGCATGGTGTTAAGTGCCTTCCAGTCGGTTCCGACTCAATAGTGACCCCTATATAGGATTTCTGAGGAGCATCTGGTGGTTTTGAACCACCGACCTTGTGATTAGCTGTCTTGTGCTATTATCGTACAGTGCCACGCCAGGACTTCTGAGAGCATCGCTGTTTTAATTTCTCCATCTAGGGCCTGAGAAACTATAGTGGAGTAGTGGGTTGTGTGTTGATCTACAAACTGCAAGATCAGTTTGAACCCACCAGCTGCTCCATGGGAGAAAGATGAGTCAGCTTTCGTAAAGATTTGACAGCCTTAGAAACCCTGGCCTGTAGTGTCACTGTGAGTCCCAGTCCACTCCATGACAGTGGGAGGGTCTATGGGCTGCTATCCATGAAATGCAAAACGATGTTTAATATGGGAACTTTGCTTTCAATCTGTCTTGAAAGCACAATTTCCATCTCACATTCTCTTGATTGTTCTGAGCAGTGCTCTTGTTTGGAAAGACTCAGGGTAATTTTAAAAGGGAAAACATTTTTTTTTTTCATTACCAACTCTGTGTTATTGAGTAAACATTGATCTCCACCCGCACTACCAGCAGGAATCTGGCACTTGGAAGCCTGCAGGCGCCAGCAGCAACCTGTGAACCGAGTTTGTTAGCAGCTGCTGCCCAAGAGGACGACCCCAGTTCCTCAGCATAAGGACATTCCTTTTAGGAAAGTTTCTTGGAAGTCCAAAGAGTGGAACTTCCCCATCAGAACCGACTAGACAGCACTTGAAAACAGTAACAGTCATGACCTGGAATCAGCTTGAGCAACTGTAAATCTGGTATGTTGCCCTGCCTCCTTCCTCATCTACACATCCTGACACCTCTCCCACACCATTAACAGTGAGGTCCGACAGAAGACATGAATTCTCTGGTCAGGAGAAGTCCAGAATGGCCCTTATTGACCACCTGCTATATGCAGAAAGCTCAGAGATGAGGAAGGCATGGGCTTTAAAGTCGCTGATTCCCCATATTCGCCTGTGTGGCTAAGCCTAAAGTAAACTGAGCTCATCATTTCCATAGGTTTTCAAAAACTGTAAAAGTAATGCTTATAATGATTGCACTGTTTGAATGTGCCTATGCAATTTCATTTATATATATGATTTGCATTTACGATCGCATGTAAACATGAGAAAGTCATTTTTTTCTTCATTGCTTGTCCAAGTTTGCTTTGTGTGCTACCAGGATTTTTTCCCCTCATACCTATAACATAGCTAAGGCGTATAACATAGTTCAGGCATATAACGTAGCTAAGGCGTATAACGTAGCTAAGGCGCACTGATGGCACTGTGGGTTCAACGTTGGATTGATTGCTAACTGTAAGGTCAGCAGCTCCCACCCACCAGCTGATCTACAGGACAAAGGTAAAGCTGTGTGCCCCCATAAAGATAGACTATCTTGGAAATCTGCATAGGGCCACTATGATTTGAAATCAAGGTGATGGCAGTGGATTTGGGTTTGGGTATAACGTATCTAAAGGAGCTCTGGTAGTGTAGTGGTTACGAATCGGGCTGCTAATCTCTCACGGTCAGCAGTTTGAAACTACCAGCTGTTCCATGTGAGAAAGATGAGGCTTTCTACTCCCGTAAAGATTTACAGCCTTGGAAACCCTGTACAGGGTCGCTATGAGTTGGAACCGATTCCATGGCCCATCACTGCCACCACCACCAAACTCATGTATTTGTGGAATATATAAATTTATATATTCCACCCCTTCTCCCTTACCCATTCAACCTATGTCTCATTCCATGTATCTGCACAGAACACTATTGTTCCAAGGTTGTGTATGTAACACTTTTAATCTATATCTCCTTTAGCCCTTGCATACCTTCTTGTGTCTTGATCTATTTTCAGTATTCATCTACTGCCCTCCCTCTGGTATATTGCCGTCCCCATCACCCAAGTTAACCTGTGTCCACCCTCTAATCAGCCACATTTTTTTAAATTGCATCAGTTACCAATAGAATGTTGTTATGTGCCAACTCATAGCGACCCTGTACAGGGTTTCCAAGGCTGTAAATCTTCACGGGAGCAGAAAGCCTCATCTTTCTCCCACAGAAGAGCTGGTAGTTTCAAACTGCTGACCTTGAGGTTCGCAGCCCGATTCGTAACCACTATGCTACCAGAGCTCATTTTCCTTTTCCTCGTAACATTGTTAGTTTTTTAAATGTTTGCCATTCTAATGTGCAGAACAATATTTTGTTTAAAATGAATTTATTTGTGAGGTTGGGCACTTTTTCATATATTTAGAAATTATTTTACTTCTGTAACTTGATATTCATGACCATTGCCTATCTTGCTATTTGTTTGTCTTTAATAATAATTTCTAACGATTATCTCAGTGAAATTGTCGCTTAGTCTTGTGTTAAACGTAATTGTCTTCCTTGCTTTTCCATAACTTGACGTTTCATGACACTTCCTCTACAAAGGCAGACTGTTTTAATTTTTAAATAAAGAAACAGAGCTATTTTTCATTTAAATATTTTGATCTAACTGGAAAAAACTTTAATAGGGTATCCAATTATATTCTTTAAGAAACTTAAATTTTCAGAGCCACTAGCAATTTAGGCTTGCACGATTTGTTATTTTTACATTGATGGTTTTTTGGTTTTTAACTTTTGTGTGTGAATTGAGTGAAGGTTCACAGAGCAGATCATCAGTTTTCCATTCAACAAATCATACACTTTGTTTCGTCTCAATGTTTGCAAACCCCTCAACGAAACATGGCTTTCTGCACTTCTTTCCTGTGATTCCAGTTTCCATTCCTCCTCCTCTCCTCCTCTCTGAACTTTGTCCTTAGGTAAATGCTACCCTTTTATCTCGAATGGTTAACCATTCTATGGTGTGTATACCTCACCAGTGGTATCTCTTCTACATACCCATCTACTGCTTGGCTTAAAATTTAATTCAAACCCCAAAGGTGACCAAGAACCATAGTCTTGGGGTTCCACTGGCTCTATCTGACCAGTAAGCCTGGCCTTTTTTTATGATTTTGAGTTTTGTTCCATATTATCTCCCACTCTACCCTGGATCAATTGTGAGTCAGCACCATTTATTGAATAATTTATTTTCTCCTCTGATTTAAAATGCTGTCATCATTCCCTTAAAACTTGGGTTTGTTTCTCCATGCTTTCATTTCATTGATCTAGCTTGCCAGTAAAATACTTTGAATTATTGTTGAGTAACAAAATTGTAATCTTCACAACATGAAGTCTTTCTTCCCAAGAAAGTGATGAGTTTATTGTTTATACATGTCCTGCATATTTCATATCCCTAGTTGTTCTGTTTTCTGTAGCTGTAATAAAAGGCTCTTTTCTTCTATTATGTTTCTTAAGTGGGAAGCCTGAGTGTTTCCCATTTATTTTTAATAAGGAAAATAAAGTGTTTTGATGCTATTTTATTGCCTATTTGTATGTTTTTCATGTTGCTGTTTCTTAGATAAGATGTAGTTTTTGTTTGACTCTTGGATTCTCTTTTTTTTTTTTGGTTTCTTACCCAGCTCTGATATTATTTAGAAACAAACAGGTTTATTAGTTGTTGTTGTTATTATTGAGTCAGTACCGACTCACTCATTGGGACCCTATGTGTTGTTGTTGTTAAGTGCCATCGAGTTGGACTCCAACTCATAGCGACCCTGTACAGGGTTTCCAAGGAGCAGCTGGTGAGTTTGAACTGCCGGTCTTAACAGCCCACACCAACATTGCAGTTTACCGCATTAACTGGCAACGCCACACTAGAAGTCCTAGGGACCCTATTAGTGGTTGTCATTTCATCTCTAATTAACATGATAAAGAAGTCCTGGTGTGCAGCTGTGGGTTAATGCACTGGATTGTAAATTCAATTTGAACCACATGGTTGGTAAGTTCAAGCTCACCAGTCGCCCCTCGCTCCTCGGAAAGCTTACACAGGGTCGCTATGAGTCGGAACTGATTCAACGGCATTTAATATGATAAAGTGCGGTTTTTTGTTTTTCATTTCGCAACCAAAGAGAATATGGTGCCTTGAATTTGTTTGATATGGCTTTTCTATCCAAAGTTGTCTTAATTCCCACCAAGTGATTGGATTGTTGTTTGTAAGTGCCATTGAGTCAGTTCTGACTCCTAGAGACCCTGCATAGGGTTACCAAGGAGCAGCTGGTGAGCTTGAGCTGGCCACCTTGTGGTTCTAACCGACCTTGCAGTCTAACGCATTAACCCACAGCACCAAGTGATTGGGTTTTACTGTTGTTGTTAAGTGCCGTAAAGTCGATTCCGACCCATAGCGACCCTATATAGGGTTGACAAAGAGCAGCTGGTGAACTTGAACCACCGACCTTGCAGTTCAAACGACTTTGCTATCTGGCGCATTAACCCACAGCGCCACACAAGGACCATGCAAGTAATAAGGTATACAAGACTTTAAGGCTGGATCGGTTAGTTTAGCCCTCCCACTAGATTTAAAAGGAGTCATTTCAAAAGCAGAGAAGATCCCAGGACCATCTAGAAGGAAGAGCATGAGTGGAGCGTGATTTCTCTACCTAGAGAACCAGCAACAGCAGAGGCAATGGCATGGACAGTCAGAGCAGCTTCGGGCTCTAGATCCACAGACTGAATCAAGCTTGAAGGACTGGGCAGGAGACTGATTTGAAGAGTGTGCCCTTTGGGGCATTCACAGACTGGCTAAAAGAGCTTTTTAACATGTGGCCCGAACAGGGCAGAGGCCAAGGGGTCACATAGCTACGAGGCTGAAGACAAGTGAGGTGTGCCTGCAGTATGGTGGATAAGAGTTGTACGTGACTGGAGAACTGCTGCATCGTGTGTTGGTTTTGATGCTGAATTGTATCCTGTTCACTTCCCTAATAAACCCATAACCGTGAGTATTGTCTGTGAGCTTGGTGCGGCCATTGCAGTGGATGATCAAACCCAGATGTGAAGCAGAGTGCTATGGGAGGGATGGTTGGTGTCAGAATAGGGTAAAGAAGGCTGTAGGGTGGAGGCATGTCTGACCTCTGCTTCATAGGAATCTACCTTGAGCTGATTTTAATTCTCTTTACTGCTTTGTGAACCCAGGGGAAGTCAGACATGGCTGCCACATGGCTTTTGTAGAAAATAAATGATTAACAAATAAATACACAAATTCTGTTACTATTCTAGCCAACATGTTGCCATTTTCATTGTCATATTTTTGTGGCTTTTTTCAATAATATAATTTTGTCGTGTTGTTAAATGACCTCAATTCAGTTCTGACTCATAGTGACCCTATATAGGGTTTCCAAGGAGCAGCTGGTAGGTTTTATCAGAAATTCTTAAGTTGGCTCATCTTCAGGAATAAAGGATGCATGAGATTGCTAGACTAGACATAGGTTGTTGATTCACACCCATGAATCTGTTGTTAAATGCTCTC